>NW_025782027.1:0-37654 GCF_021130785.1 Homalodisca vitripennis | reverse complement strand
TTTATCAGCTTAATAAAACTTCTTAATTCTGCAGGACAGTGTCATCTGCGTTACATTAAAGCTTTTACAATTAATCTTGTAGATAAAGTGATAAAAGATCAAGCAGTGAAAAAAAAATTAAAGCGAACAAGGGAACGGGGTTCCAGTTATGGAGCTCTGTGGTACTCACCTTCCCTTTTTACCAGTAGTTGGCTGCAGATCTGTAGGCTTTTGTTAGTGCTATCTGCAGTTTCTCTTCAGACTCAACCCATATGCTTGTGGAGTCGGTCCAATCTTAGATAAGCATCTTAATAACCCACCTGTGAGCTGTGTCCGTTGTATCCCTAAGTTATAGAGCTTCCCCAGAAATCAGAATCGTGATCCAAGGCTGTCAAAAACCTTACTTAAATTCTAGAAAAATGTAATTTATAGATGGTTTTTTCCAGCCTTCCGGTTGTCGATTCATGTTTCAACTTATATCATTTCAGAGCAGTTGTAAATTGAACATCCAGGGAATAAAGCCATGTTGCTAGTTCAAGGTTGATATTGTTAGCTTGAAGAGGATTCCTAAGCCATATTAACACAATATGTTCGGACAATCTTGGAAAAAATGTTTATGAGGCCGTGGTCCCAAATTCTCGTGCCCCTTTCGAGGTTTTCCCGACTCTTTTTTGTTATAGTGTTTTATTTTGTGTGTTGGTTGGGGTGTTTGCTCTCGTTGACTCTTCGAGGCCTTTGGTGTCGTCTGCGACTGCGGAGTCGAGAGAGTAGCCGGACTTTCACTTTCTGTTCAGGGGGACCGTTACTAGTGGAAGTTATTATTTTTGTTTCTTACCCTTTTATTTAGTTTTGGGGTTTTGTTTTGGGTTTTGTTCTTGGCCCCAAATGCTCTGGGCCTAAACACTCGGGCGTGTGTCAACTGACGAGGTTCACGAGCTCCAAGCTCCAAATATGTCCGCCTCTCCCACTGATTCTTGGGCCGGGTTCCTTACACCGGTGCCATGGCGGGCTACTATAGGTTTTCCTACCTGAGGACATTATTTCTCTGTGATACCCATGCTGTGATATTGTCTCAGTGTGGGTCTGTTATTTTAAGGTATTGTTATCCAGTTTGTTATCTAGTTTTAAGTAGTTAAGTTTAGGTTAATTTCTATCCTTTTCAGCGAAACCAGCCCTGTGCCACAGGACTCCGGGTGGGATTTTGGCTTTTCCTAGTTTGAATAATTTGGCGCTTCTACACAAAAAATTCTATCTAAACTTAAATTTCATAAACGATTTTTTTAATTTTTATCCATTAAGTCTGGGGCTTGACCACTTATAGTTTTGTTCTCCAGGTGCACCTGAGTAAGCCAACCTTTCTGGGTTAGTTTTGGTCAGCGTTTTGTCCCCTTGTTTTTTTTTTTCTTCTCCAAATATATACAGGGGTGTGCTGTTTTGAAAAAAGGTGCCCATAAGTCAGGGCGTGGATTCCTCACATCAAAATAAGAAAAAAGGTCTAATTAACATAGGTCCGAAATATGCTTAGTTACCAAGTTATACAGGGTGAAAGATTTCGTCTGAATTTCAGTTCCCCTGCTGCAACGAAGCCCTAGGGTATTTGTTGGCTGTTAATTAAGATGTACAATTTAGCCTACTTTATGTAAAATGAACTGAAAAATTGAATAAAACCGTTTCCAGACCTGTAGCTACAGTAATTTTTAAGATATGTGACGAAATACGCGAAACTTGGTCCCGAAAAAAACAAAGTTACATTTAGGTTTGAAGCAGATTTACTATATTAAATGTACAATAAACACAAAATATTTTTTCACGGTACTTGTAGAAAATTTAATTTCGAAGAGAAAGATGTAAAATAAGTCTATAATAGACAAACGCAAACTTTAAAAAATAATCCTTAATTACATACAAAACGCATGAAAAATAGACAAAATCTGTTAAGCTCTCTACAAATGTAATATTGAAATTAAAACAGCTGTTTTATTAAAATATTTGATTTGAGAAACAAAATAATTTCTATTTAAAAACATATGTTTTAACAATGTAACATTGTTTATAATAATTTAAATAAACATTACAAGCAGCTATTTTTCCATTGCTCATTAAGTGCGTGTGTTGATCTGTACTTTAATACAAGTTAGTGCGAGTGCCGTTGAAGTTAATTTTTGATAGCTAATAATATCTTATTCATCATGGCAGGTAATATGAATATTATGTACACTAATGGTGAAATGGCAGACATGCATTTAATGTACGGTCTTGCACATTGCAACAGTCGTCAGGCTAGACGACTCTATCAGGAACATTTTCCTCATAGACAGTTACCGACTCATAAAATGTTTTCTTCCATTTCATAGAAGGCTAAGCGAGACGGGAACCTTTAAATCTGGAAAAGTTGGTAGATCAGGACGGCCACGTACAACGTGTTACAGCTGAATTGGAGGAGGGCGTGTTGGACGAAATAGAGAATCATCTGGAAGAAGTACTAGAGAACTAGCCTTGGATTTCGGTGTTAGTAATTCAATTGTCTGGAAGATTTTACACGAGCAGCATTCTTATCACTATCAAAGGGTCCAGGCTCTTTTGTCTCTGAGATTACTTTCCTCGTGTTCAGCTATGCCAATGGCTTATCCAAAGGTGCAGAAATCCACATTTTTTAAAATTACATTATCTTTACTGATGAAGCAAAATTTTCAAGAATGGCTATTCTTAACACCCACAATACTCACATGTGGGCAATTGAAAATCCACGTGCTATTTCAGAGAACCGTCACCAATATCAGTTTTTCTATAAACGTATGGGCTGCTATTCTGGGTGATAAAGTTTTTATTAGTTTTTTACCTGATACGCTCAATGGTGAAAATTATTTACATTTCTTGACGACTAATCTGAATGAGTTACTCGAAGATGTGCCACTATACACACGCAACAACATGTGGTTCATGCAGGATGGAGCTCCAGCTCATTACACATTACAAGTAAGAGAATTTTTAAATGAAGCATATCCAAACAGATGGATTGGTCGAGGAGCCCCAGTAGCATGGCCTGCAAGGTCACCTGACCTCAATCCTCTAGACTTTTTCTTATGGGGACATTTAAAGACGCTTGTCTACGACTCGCCTGTGGATTACCATAGAAGAGTTGCGAATAAGGATTGTTAACGGGATTCAAAGGATACGTGAGACACCTGGGATCTTCGAAAGAGTTCGGCAGTCTATGAGAAGACGGCTGGATGCTTGTATTTTGAATGAGGGGGAAACATTTTGAACATCTACTGTGACGTGGTTAGTTTTTTAGGACAAGTGTAACTTTTTTGTTGAATGATAATTCAGATAACTTTTTTATGTATGATAATGTATGATTGTTAAAAATATTTACTTGATAAAAAATTAATAGTAACAAATTAATTTGTTTTAATAAAACAGCTGTTTTAATTTCAATATTACATTTGTAGAGAGCTTAACAGATTTTGTCTATTTTTCATGCGTTTTGTATGTAATTAAGGATTATTTTTTAAAGTTTGCGTTTGTCTATTATAGACTTATTTTACATCTTTCTCTTCGAAATTAAATTTTCTACAAGTACCGTGAAAAAATATTTTGTGTTTATTGTACATTTAATATAGTAAATCTGCTTCAAACCTAAATGTAACTTGTTTTTCGGGACCAAGTTTCGCGTATTTCGTCACATATCTTAAAAATTACTGTAGCTACAGGTCCTGGAAACGGTTTTTATTCAATTTTTCAGTTCATTTTTACATAAAGTAGGCTAAATTGTACATCTTAATTAACAGCCAACAAATACCCGTAGGGCTTCGTTGCAGCAGGGGAACTGAAATTCAGACGAAATCTTTCACCCTGTATAACTTGGTAACTAAGCATTTTCGGACCTGTGTTAATTAGACCTTTTTTTCTTATTTTGATGTGAGGAATCACGCCCTGACTTATGGGCACCTTTTTTTCAGAACACCCTTGTATATATATATTTTCACTATGGCTGGCCATCCACGTTCTTTCTTTGCCTTTCCTTGCTCTCTCTCCGTGAGTCGGGCCCCGCCCCGCTCCTATGGGAGCACGTTCTTTGTTAAGCTAGCTTGGTACGGGCGAGCGGAAGCGGGGTGTGGCTCAGATGGTAGCAGAGCGTGGTTATGGCTTTGCCAAGCGGTTTCCCGGGCTGGGAGCATGTAATGTTGAGTTTTGTGTGTTAGTTATTCCGTGTTTTATAGCATTGTATTTGTGCGGGGTTTTACTGGGTTTTTTTTGCCTCAGGGAAGTAGGAGCTGGGTAACTCTTATTGAGCCTCGTCAGTTGGTTGCCTTTTGAGTTGAGACTACTTAAGTTTAGTAAGTTAGATTTTGTTTGTCTTGAAGTTGATATGGCCGTCTCTTTGGTGCCTGAGTATCTCCGGAAGCCGGAGCTGGTTTTTGAGGTCGTGTCTAGGGGGCAGCAGGCTCGGGAGGACGTAAAGGGGTTGAGAGCTCAGCTCAGGGCCTGTTTGAACTTAGAGAGGACATGGCAGGAATCATTTTGTTTGGAAGATGAATTAGCTAGCTGCAAGACTAGGATGGAAGAATTGAGAGGATGACATTGATAGTGGGTCACTGCCTTTAACTGGGTCGGCCAAGGCTCGTTTGGGCTCCCAGATTATTCACTGGTGCGCCAGGGTGCCAACTGCTTAATAAGGCTCCTGGACTCACCGCTGATATTGGTGCATGGGCCATTACTACTTCTGAAAAAACTACAGTCAGCCCTGGAGAGTCTAGGTGAGGTTAGGTCCGTCAGAGAGAGAGGGGCCTCCTTTCAGGAGCCTCCTACTCTGTCAATTTCGGATTCTCGTATTGCTGAGCTTGGAGGAGCTGCAGGTCCTCAGGGTGTTGCTCCAGGGTGCCGAGATTCGGAATTGGTATCCTCTGCCATTTCTGCTGCAATTGGAGGTTTCAAAGTCTTCGGTACATCCTGTGATTCATGGATCATGTATGGTTTGTGGGACGGTTGCTGATGGCCATGATGTCTCAGGTCTATTTAGTTCAGCCTTTGCCAAGTTGTCCCACCCACTCTCACCTATACTTTCAGAGCATGCCCAAGGCCGATGGATTGGAGTTAAATCACCTCTTGCTTTTCTTCAGGAAGCTTTCAAAATTCAGGAGTTTCCTGGAATGACCGATTTGGTTACTTATGGAAATTTTAGCCCCCTTTTGCTTGAGACCACTAAGTGACCGCCTACTTGACTGTCTCAAGCGAAGAGCAATCTTTTGATGAGTTTCATGCTCAAGTTATTGAATATTTTATACCTGGTCGTGTCATGGAGCGTTTGCGAGTTGGACCGTATTTATCGCCCACAGGCACCCGGAGAGAGACGCTTAGTCAATTTGTCGGCGAGATACGAGGGGTGGCCCAAATACTACGTCTTTGACCTTAAGCGAAAGGCAACTGGTGGACATTATTCTGGAGGGAATCAACCTGGAGGACCGTTGTCGTTTGGTTTTTCTGCACAAGACCCACGTCTTGGGCGGATCTAGACCGTCTCTGCATTGCATCCAGAGGAGTCCAGGATGCGGATTTCCTAAGGGAGAGATTGATGGGACATCTGCCCAGTGAACCTCCTGGAAAGGTTCGGGTTTTCAGCAGGGTCAGGGCAGGGGGCGCAACTCCCGCGTGGGGCAACCCCCAAACTTGTTTTTGGTTGTAACCAGAGGGGTCACTTGAGGCGGGATTGTCCTCGGGCACGTGGGAGTTTTGGTTCCTCCTGACTAGTTAATCTTCCGGGACCTGGAACTGGACTCCTTTTTAACTCCGTCACTTCGGCAAGAGAAACCTAATATTGTTAGTAATAATATAGTTGCCGGACTAAATATGTCTGGTGGAGTGATGTCTGCTAGGGTGAAGAACAGGGGTAATAAAGGTCAAATCTTGTAAGGTATCCACCAATAAGGAGACCATTGCTTCCTTGGCATGCATTGGGTGTGGAGAGCGGGTTGCTCGGTTTGCCCCACGTGTAGATGTCCTTGTCGGAGATGTGAACCGGAAGACCCTTGTGGATTCTGGTTCAGCACGCAGCCTGATAATCCTTGCGTTTTTTCCAGGAGTTGTCAGCCTCTGGTCTCATCCGACAGGTTGAACCTAGTTTCTTTAATTTTGCTGGACGGCGTTCTCGCTCTCCTTTGCCCATCAACTCATGAAGTCCAGTTTAAAATCAAAATCCACCATTTTTCTTGGGTGTGGCGGTTTTTGGTGGCAGGGGAGTTGTGTTTTCCTTTTATCTTGGGGGCTGATTTTATTCGGAGGACTGGCATGATTTTGGACTTGGGCAATGGCCGGTGTTTCTTTCGCTTTTCTCGGCGGGTGTCAATACCTTTTTCGGGATGAATATTCTCATGGGACTGCCGCAGTCGAAGCGGAGGGAGATAGGGTTTCCATTCCTGATCCGTTGGGGCATCTGACCGTGGAGCAGGCTGAGGCTATAAGGGGCATTTGTTGCCGCTTACCAGAAGTACTCACACCAAAACTGGGTGTTACGAAGCTTCTTGAGTACGAGATTCGCCTCACTGATACCCGCCCGGTTCGTTCTCACCCCTACAAACTTGCTCCACCTAAAATGGAAACGCTGAGGAGCATCATTAATGAACTTCTAGAGAATGGAGTTATCGAACCTTCTTGCTCAGGTTATGCCAGTCCCGCTTTCCTGGTCCCTAAGCCAAATGGTAAGTCCAGAATGGTCCTCGACTATAGAAAGCTTAATTCCCAGATTGAGATTGACTCGGTACCTCTCCCCGATCTACATTCGGCATTTGATTGGTTCGGTAAGGCCAAATTTTTCTCCATATTTGACCTTAACCAGGCTTACCACCAGATACCTTTGAAGCCTGAATCTCGTCCTCTCACTGCGTTCTGTGTTCCCTGGAATTTATATCAGTTTACCCGTGTTCCAATGGGCTTAGCTGTGGGAGCTCAAACTCTTACCCGACTATTAGACTCTATTTTCCATGACGTCAAGTTTAAATTTGTATTTAACTATTTGGATGATCTTCTTGTATACAGTGAGAGCTTTGAAGAAACATTTGACCCATCTGGAGGAAGTTTTATTTAGGTTGCGTGGTGCTGGCCTTACCGTCAACCCGGAAAAGGTGAGTTTCGCCCAAAGTGAGATTTCTTTTCTGGGTCACCTTATTTCCACCCGGGGCGTCTGCATAGATCCAGCTCGGACCCAGGCGATCAGGGATTTTCCTCCTCCCAAAGATGCAAAGGGAGTTGCACGTTTCGTGGGAATGATAAATTTTTACAAGCGTTTCATACCCAATATTGCAGAGTTGGCCGCTCCTCTTAATCTGCTTCGCAAGAAGGGTGCTAAGTTTGAATGGGGTGAAACACACAGCAGACGTCCTTTCAATTGTTGAAAGAAGCTGTTATGCAGCCTCCTGTGTTGGCTATGCCGGATTTTGGTTCGAAAATTCGTCTTACAAACTGATGCGTCCTCCTTGGCTATTGCGGCGGTGTTGTCTCAGGAGGTGGATGGCGTCCGGCAGCCAATTGCTTATGCTTCACGCACATTAACACCCTGTGAAAAAAAGAGTTCATCTGTTTATGAGCTGGAGTGTTTGGCTGTTGTGTTTGGGATAAATAAATTTCGAAGGTTTTTAGAACATAAAGAGTTTCTCCTTGAAACCGACAACCAGGCACTATCTTGGCTCCTCGCTCATCCTCGTCAGCTTGGGAAAATTGGTCGTTGGGTCGTTCAAATATCTTCCCTTAAATTTACTGTGCAACATGTGCGTGGCACGCAAAATATCATTGCCGATGCACGCTTTCTAGGATGTACCATACTCCCCTCGGCGACCAACTTCAGGATTTGGAGCCGGTATGTGGGGCTGTGCTGCTTGACTGTCCTCTGGCCTTTTCGGATATCCTCCCTCATCAACTAAATGATCCCGAGCTGGCCAATATTATCTGTGAGCTTCAAGGGGGAGGTGCTCACCCCCCGTACTTTCTGTCCCAAGGTACCCTTTGCTGTCGAGCTAGGCAGCGGGGAAAGCCCAAATTAGTGCTGCCAAGTCTTCTTGTACCGATGGTTTTTCATTATTTTCCATACTTCTCCCGTGGGCGGTCATTCAGGTATACATAAAACCATCGCGAAGATTAGGGACCTCTTCATTTGGAAGGGCATGGATCGGGACATTGCGGCTCGAGTACGGTCATGTCAACTTTGCTCGTTAAGCAAGCCCGCCCAGAACGCTAAGTTGGGTCTGTTTGTCATCTGAAGTGGCGGAGGAGACCTCTGGAGAAGCTTTTCATCGACTACGTTGGGGGCTTTCCCTCGTAGCAAGTCAGGTAATAAGTTCCTGCTTGTCTGTGTAGATGCTTTCTCCAAGTTTCGTCTGGTTGTTTCCGTTACCAAGCGCCACAGCTCAGCTCACGACTAAGGTGCTCCGTACCAATCTTTTCCAACATTTCGGAATTCCCGCCACTATAGTATCCGATAATGGAACTCAGTTTTTGTCCAATGAATTCAAGAGAATGTGCTTTGGGCACGGTATCCGCACATGTGACGACTTCGCCTTACTACCCACAGCCCTCCCACGCAGAGCGTTTTAACCGTAATCTTCGATCAGCCCTCATCGCTTTCCCATGCTAAAAATCACGAGACGTGGGACCAAGAACTCCCTTGGATTCAATTTGCTTTTAACACAGCTGTTCATGAAAGTCACAAGGCGGTGCCCTTCGAGTTGTTGTTTGGGTTTCCACCCAACAACCCTTTGGCTAATATTTGGAGGATTGGGGACCTTCTAACCATACCACCGCCTGGTACTCCCTGATGTTGCTAGCACTTTGGGCAGCTGCCCGGCGAAAATCTTTTCAGAGCTAGGGAATTGCTGAGGAGGAAGTATAACAAGGGGCGTGTGGCTAACCCTTTCCGAGAGGGGGAACTTGTATATTGTAGAGCTCATCCGACCAGTTCGGCCCGTGGACAAAAGGGCTGCAAAGTTGTCTTATCGGTGGACAGGCCCCCAACCGTATCTTTAGGTTTCTGACTCCGGTGACGGCTCTGTTTGGGAGATCCCCAAACCGGCAAGGTTTATCGAAAGGCACATATTTCTCATCTAAAGCCTTGCCGGGGAATTCCTTAACTGGGGAGAGAGCTTCTTGAGTTTCCTTGTTGGAGAGGGGAGTCTCCCTTTGGGGGGGGGGGTGTCTGAGCCGGGGTCAAATTCTCGTGCCCCTTTCGGTTTTCCCGACTCTTTTTGTTATAGTGTTTTTATTTTGTTGTTGGTGTTTGCTCTCGTTGACTCTTCGAGGCTTTGGTTGTCGTCTGCGACTGGATCGAGAAGAGTAGCGACTTTCACTTCTGTTCAGACCGTTACTAGTGAAGTTTATTTTGTTTTTTACCCTTTTATTTAGTTTTGGGTTTTGTTTTGGGTTTTGTTCTGCCCCAAATGTCTGGCTAAACACGGCTTGTGTCAACTGACGAGGTTCACGAGCTCCAGCTCCAATGTCCGCCTCTCCCATGATTCTTGGGCCGGGTCCTTACACCGGTGCCATGGCGGGCTACTAAGGTTTTCCCTAACCTGAGGACATTATTTCTCTGTGATACCCTGCTGTGATATTGTCTCAGTGTGCCTGTTATTTAAGTATTGTTATCCAGTTTGTTTATCTAGTTTTAAGTAGTTAAGTTTAGGTTAATTCTATCCTTTCAGGAACCCGCCCTGTGCCACAGGACTCCGGGTGATTTTTGGCTTTTTCCTGTTTGAAATTTGGCGCTCTAAATTCTATCTAACTTAAATTTATAAAGATTTTTAATTTTATCCATAAGTCTGGGTTGACCACTTATAGTTTTGTTCTCCAGGTGCACCTGAGTAGGCAACCTTTCTGGGTAGTTTTGTCTGCGTTTGTCCCCTTGTTTTTTTTTCTTCTCAAATATATATATATATATATATATATATATATATATTTTCACTATGGCTGGCCATCCACGTTCTTTTCTTTGCCTTTCCTTGCTCTCTCTCCGTGAGTCGGGGCCCCGCTCCGCTCCAATGGGAGCACGTTCTTTGTTAAGCTAGCTTGGTACGGGCGAGCGGAAGCGGGGTGTGGCTCAGTTACAAGAAATTGGTCTGTAGTTTTAAATCTCATCTGTTTTCCCTTTCTTGTGGAGTGGATAGACCTCTGATGTTTTCATTTTAGTATGGATCACTCCTTGAACAAAGGACTTGTTTAATTCATTAGTCAGAGGAACCAAAAGTTCATCTTTGATAAAAACTTCATGACTCGTGACAAAATAACATCAATCCGTACTGAAAATGATGGTTTAGCAGATGATTTGTTTCACTTCCTGCAGACTAGTTGATTGAAGATGTAAAAGGAGTTGCTATGGTTGCCTATCTTTATTCAGCTTAACATTTTTTCTTGTTGATGCATTTATCCTAAGAGCTTCCTCAGCGACATTTGCAAAAAAACCTATTGAAATATTGGCGTATAGACTCAATCAACATTGAAATTCCTCACAAAGCATATATTTGCACTTGTAAATGGAATAGTGCAGAGGGAATCAGACAACAGCGCTAAAGCTTCCTAATGTTTTATGCCAACATATATATATATATATATATATATATATATATATATATATATATATATATATATTCTAACTAGTTGTTAGAATTAGTTTAGTCAATTTTTATTGCTACCAAAAGAAGCTGTGTGATTTGTCTATTTAGTTAAAAAAAATAGTTTTAAAAATCAGTTTAGTCAATATAATGATAATAATAATAATATTAATGTTTTATTGCAAAGAAAAAGAGTACAATTAAATCTCTGTAGTTCATATTTTTACATTAGCCCATATCAGCCTATGTAATAAAGTGAGAAATGATCTATCTGTGCGAGGAGTCATCATACGAGTCCATATGGCTACATTGGGCCGTTACAGATTAGACAACTGATATACTTACTAGTTCTGAATCAGCCCAGAAAAAAGTGAGTAAAGAACTCTCTGTGTGAGGAGTCAACATATCCCTATATCCATATGGTTACACTAGGTTTATACTTCACTTAAAATCTAATTAAGCATACCATTCCATCATTCAAACTCATACATACTCACAAAAAATACTGTTATGACTTATCAAAGTTTCTATTCACATAGCATAACATTATCTTTTTGGAGTGTATTGGTGAACAAATAATTTAACTTCAATTATTTACTCTTCTTAGAAGTGCAAGCAAACATGTTTCATAGTAATGAGTAATATATTATACTAAATAGTGAAATGTCAGCTCCATAAACAGACATGTACCTATGTGACAGTACAATAAATTAGTGGTGTATAAGTTCATGACATCACCATGGTAATCCCGGGACTAAGTTTTTATATTTTAAAATCTTTATAACAGTTGAAAAGTATTCTTTGGAAGGGTTACCACTCATATAAGTTTAAGGAAAATATAAATACACAATGGTCATTTCATGTTATTTATTGCAAAATTGTAGATAAAGTCATTCATTACTAAATAAATTATGATGAGGACATTATAATGATAGAACAAACCTTTTGTTGAATCAAATTTATTGAACAATTTTTTTAAGTTTAGGTTCACATTTTCTAAACAACATATTTTTTTTCAAAATAAAGATTACTCTCTCCTCTGCAAAACATGATGTTTGGTTTGATCCTCTCCAAAGTAAAATTCTGGCTACGCCACTACAGCTATTAAGCTCTTTCATGAATAATAAAAAGCTACCATTCTGATTAGCAATGGTTATCTTAGAATAATTAACTTTACCCTATCAAAGCTTTTTTCTGAACAGTTAGATAGTAATGGGTGAATAAGTAAAGTCAGTCAATAATCAACAAACAGTTACAAAAACACTGTTTTGAATGATAGTTTCTATTTAGCTTCACCCATTGTGACCCACTAAAGGCCGTTTCACACCGCGGTCACGTTATGTAAAATGACAGATTTTTCAAAAGATCTGTTTCCATAGTTTAAATGGTGTAGTTCACACCGACCTCGCAGAACCTCACAGACACCACAGACGAATCTGCGGAATCACTCCGAGAGCGATCTTTTCAAAACATCCGTCGACGTTTGTGTCCTCGCGCATGCGCACTGGCTCGCTACCCCGCCGCGCGCATGACCAGACCTGTTGCGCAGTTTCGTGCGGTAACATTACTCTTTACAAGAAGCTGGATAGCTATTTTTGTTATTTATTATTATTAACAGTTAATTGAAGCTGTCAGAACGCGTCCACTGCTGTGGAATACAGATTTGGAGGAGTATAGAGACAGCAATGTAAAGGACACAGCATGGGGTGAAATAACAGAGCAACTGGAACAAAATAGTAAGTAGTTCTAGTGGTTGATAGGGTGCACCCAGTGTGTTCGGTTTGTAACCAAATACAACAGCATGAGTTCCTCTTCACTATTCGAACTACTATCGCCGTCATCCAACCAAGGCACATTTTTAGTAAACGCGCTATCGCACCACGAACCACTTGATATGTTACCTGCTTCAACTAAACCGACTGACAGAGCAGAAACAATGTCCCAGTATCTGACAGACGTCGGTGGCGGTGTGAACTGTACATCTGTCACGCGACATCTGTCACGTGATGTAATGTGACATAGTGTGACCGCGGTGTGAAACGGCCTTAACACCTTATTTTGTTAACAATATTCAGGTTAGCTTTGGAGCTTTGGAATAGATGAAGGATCGGGCTAATAAGAGTTTGAACGACCTCTCTAAAAAATAGAGGTTTTTAGAATTACCTTCCAAAGAAATGTTTTGGATTTTAATCAAAAATACATTTTATGATATTTTCAAAGGTTTATTAAGGACCTGACAATTCCTTCTTAAAATGGTGTCATTTTTCTGTCTGTCTGTCCATCCGTGTGACAACTCTTGATAGAAATGTCCTAGAGACTTAAATTTGGTACATAGGTTCCTTCTGATCCCAGAGGAACTCTATTTGTTATAGGGTAAAAAGTTCAAAAATTAGAGGAAAAAAATAAGATTCTATCATTTTTATATTGGTTTCATGGGTAACAAAATTTGAAAACAAAACCAAAATTAGAAAATTGCAGAATAAAACAAATTAATCTTATGACATCTTATCATGTGACTAAGTAACACATGATATGATATTACTTTGTTATATTGGTAGGTAAGACTCATTACATTATACAGGCCCTTTTGATTCTTCGTTGTATCGGTTTTTTTATTTTCGAAATAATCATCTTAAAAAAGCTGCATGTCATTTTATGTAGATTTCAAAGAAAATCCTACATAAATTTTACCTACAGTCACGAGAAGTAACACTCAAAATATACAGTACTTTTATATTTTACTTTTCATGACATCTGAATATAACATCAAACCCAGTTATATTTAATTATTTATAACATTTAAAGTATTATTAAACTTAGTTTTCAAATCATTACCAATCTGATATAATTCAAAATATATAGTAATATACAATTTTAAATACAGTTTTATAAAATACCATTTACTAACATTTCTATTCAAATATTTTAAAACGTATGATAGAAAAAGGTTGGTCTAATCGTCATTTAAAAAGCATTTGGCAAATAATTAGTGGGCTTACAGCTAATTTTATTTAAAATAAGTATTTTGCTATACTGGAAGTTAGCTAAACTTAAAAACAATGAAACATGAATAAAATTCACGTAGGATTCTAACAAGGTTTTAAATGCATTTTACAGAAAGATATAGCTTTGATTTTACAAGAAAATAAACCTTCTACACATTTTGGAATTGTGGGACAGACATACTGTGTGGTGATAGCCAGTATGCATAGATAGTGATTTTGGCTTGAGTGAGTCCTTTTTGAATCATAAAATGTCCTCACTTTAATTGATTGAATTTAATGCATGTGTTATTTTTTTCTTTTTGTATGAATTTATTTGATGAAAAAGGTTTGATACTATTATGCAACTATTTATTATTATATTAATATTGGATGAAATATATTACCATAGAACATATCGTTTCTATAAATAGTCAATAGTAGTAGTTTAATTTAGTTTAGACATACCAAATTTGTTTGCATTTCTTACAGATTTTACTTTGCCTCTTTGTTAAAAGGATTCAGGGTTACCAGCATAAAAAAGTTTTTAGGTAGCAAAAATATGCAATATGAATTATAAAAGGATATACAATCATGACTTTTGTTTTCCTGTTTTCAAGGAATTGAAAATAAAGGCACTCCCATGTTTGTATACATATTTTTGTCTAATAAACGTAAAAGAAAAATTTGCATTAATATAAAATTAGATCTGACATACATAATTAGAACACAAGGAAAAATGATAATGAATGTATATAGTTGTATAAATACTTTATGTGATGTATCTAGGCTATTCATTGTTTTTAATTTTGTTACCATATATATATATATATATATATATATATATATATATATATATATATATATATTATAGATGGTAAAATAAATAAATAAATACACACACACACACATACATATATATATAAATTTATACTTTATTTATAATATTATTCAATTTTTTAATTTTTACTTAAACATAGTAGATAAAAACAGAATTTAACACATGATGAAAAGGAAAAATTGTCTTAATACTTACATATTATGTATTAGTATTAACAAAATCTATTATATCACTGTATGTTTAATGATCAATAAAATCTTGAATCCAAACAAACCTTTTATATATATATATATATATATATATATATATAATTATTTGCATTACGTATAAATCTTACTTTGGCTGTATCGTAAGAGAACACAAGTTTACCAACATGAAAGAAAATAATAAATATATCTTCCCCGGATCCATCTACGTCTTCATAATTTGAATTACATTTTCAACAATCACTAATATTTAGCAGTTAAAACAAACTATCTTGTTCGTAAATCTCATGAGAGCTCTGTTGCTCTGTTTGACCTATTACTATAGAAGCATAATTTGTTGTTACACAATATGATTAACCCATATAAACCCTAGAACTAGAGGACTTTACTATCAGCCATCTTGCTGCCTCATTAATGGAGTGGTGGAAGGATATTTGTTGGTATAACAGTTTACTAGCATATTTAATTTGAGTTTTTAAAATGTTGATTTTTATTACCTGTACTTAACAATGAGAACCCAGAAATGGGGCAATGTTTTGATTCAATGTTGATACAGTAATTCTATAAGTACAGTAGTTCTTTGTTTTATTTCCTTATATCCAATAGTATATATGTTTAATACTATGATGATTAGTAGTAAAGATTGAAAGAAAAACCAGTTCGTTTGTTTAGACAATGAAACTTTTCTCTGATCCTGGACCATGATGAATTACTCTGTGAGCATTTGTAACATATGACGTGCACAAACACTTTATTGTGTCATGTAGTTGTAACATATGGGTACACTCAAAATGCATGTATTTTGATAAACTTGGCATGATTTCAGCATTAACATGTTCATGACGACGTACCCCATTGGATACACATGATCTTTCACAACTGCCATCGTGTACCTAATCAGGTTCACAACAGGCTTTTACAAAAGTGCTTCATGCACCTGATAGGGTACACATTGCTATGCGTTTCCTTATTGCGTTTTTTATTGTTTGCCTGTCTTAGTGGTGTGTTAAATTTGATCCTGCACTTAAGTAAATAAGTCAGACCCCCTTGGGCACACAATTGCTTAATTTTTAAGGTAAATTAATTTTTGTAAGTACTTCTTGGGGTGCAAGGAACAAAACTGAAAAAAAATATTGAAATAATTTTATTTTATGCCGAATTGAGAAGCCTACACACCTTCTTTGTTGTTCTTAAACTTTTAGTGTAAAATAACTGATTATATTTTTTTGCTATTACTATTGAAAAATTGGACAGAAAATATAAAAGTCCAGAAACAAGTTGTTATCATGAATGTGTTAACACTGGAAAGCAGTATTTGAAGATGGTACTTAAGATATATATAAGTACGTTATCTGAAAATGTTTATTGTTGTAACAAGTTAGAAAATGTATAATATTTACATTTTCAGAAAATAAATAAAGTAACCCTTACAACTTTATAGGAATACAAAAATATAGCAAGAGTTTGGAAGGTGCTCATTCTAGAATTTAAAGTAATGTTTGAAGTTTTTTTATCTGGACCCATTTCAAAAGTAAGGAGAAAACTGAATAATTTCCATACTATCAGCCACCACAATGATGGAACATAAAAATTGAAGTTCAAATCTTGTTTATGAAACACTTATTATGTTGCCATGAAAATGGTCAATGTTTAAATAATTTTAAATGCTATATTTGGTTCAAACTGAACAAACTTCACATAAACAGTATTAACTGAAATTTGAATTAAAATATTCTGAAAATTATAATTATTATATTCTAAAACTTTGTTCTAAAACTATGTAATATTAAATAAATTTTCCCTTTTCCAAAATAAATCTAATTTATTTTTCAACCCCCTGAATCTGAAATTAACTATCTTTTAATGGAACAAGATACAATCTTTGTAAACTGTGGTTAACTTTTTATTCTGCTTTAACAGGCTTTCATTAGTTAGGTTATTAAAAGAAGGTTACCATTTACAAATTTTGAGAAATATTGAAATAAATACCATTATAATTTCAAAATAAATAACAAATTCTGTAATGAACGTTTTGCCAAGTTATTTATTTACTATTTAAATAGAGACAAAACTTTAATTTTGAATTGACTGTGATATTTTTACAGGGACATCAAACTATTTTATGTCCTTAGATAAGATAGTTAGTAGATACAGATATATTCATGTATTCATTCATTCACCACATATCAACATATTTGAGTTGCTTATATTTGGGGAATAGATACAAAATGTAATGTACTTTAAACTAACTTTATTTCGTTTTCATTATTAGATACCGAAGAGGATGTTGTGACCTGTATGTACATATCTAACCTCTATGTATATAACATGGTATATTAATAAAATAAACTCACCTTCTCGTCCTTGGAATGGATAAATCATGTGAAGAAAAGATGGCTGGCCTTACATCAAATTATTTTCTAGTATTTTAAAGAGGGGTCATAATTAGGATGGACAAGCTTAAGAATAAAATCTGTTTATACCATATGAAAATTTAACTTAAGGCATGGTCGGATTTACGGAAATTTTACAAAAATACATGAGAATGTGATGTATTTGTAAAACAACCAGTAATAAGGTAAGTGTATGACTGTTCCAATAATGTGTGCGCATGAGGGGAATTACTATGAAATATAAAGAATTAGTGCTGAACAAAATAAATAAAAATTAGTTAGTTTTAGTTTGAAGCTAATATGTGTTTTTATGTTTTTAATTTATGGTCTTCTATTATGATTGTCTATTCAAAGGCTAATTCTTTGAGAGATTGTGTTGGTGCACATTTTAGTGTACATGCTAACATTATATCCCTTTTGTTACACATAAAAAAATAATCATCTTTAACAGAACTTAAATCAATTATATTTTAACACCAAAATAGTGAAATATGCAGTTTTACCATAAAGTTAAATTAATCTGAAAGTGAAAACAACCTCCAGATTATTCAAGTGGAAGAGGTTAAATATTGGAGGATTAGATCGAATTGAATGTTTCTTCAAATTCACAACACCACTGTGCTTTGTTTAGCAACTCTATTTCCATTTGTTATGTTTCTAGTTATCTGAATATCATGTTTATTTTTTCCCCAATTCTTACACTTTAGATATACTTGAATGAATATAATTTTCTTCTCTTCCATAAAATAATAAAATTTGATTTTTGGAGCTAAAGTAAAAGTTTTTTTGGTATTGTAATCAAGTCAACAATAAATTTATAAACAGATGTAAATAAATAATCTTAAGCCTACAGCTTTATCAATTAGTTGTATTTTTGTAATAACAATAAAGGTAGTTCTGCCTCAAACAATTACTACATTTAGATAATTTTATATTTATAAATAATAATATTTATAATTGTATATTTATAAATAGTAAACACTTATATACTTCATATAAATCACTACTAATTGTGATATAATATGACCTTGCACAAAGCACTTGCTTGATCGCAGCTACCTGCAGATTCACATTGTGGTCTCAAGGTAGAGTAGATGTGAGCAATATCATTCCTAAATCAGTATAATTTTTCTAAATTTATTATTCCATTTTTATCTGAGTTTGTAAAACTGAAAATAAATTACATGTAAGTGAATCACACATATTCTTAATAGAAGATTTTATTATATTTCTCTATTGTGTGGGGGGAGCAGGGTATCTGCCGGATCCTCAAGGTAAAATAAAACATTTAGATATTTAAATCTTTTAAGCTCATTTTAAATTCCCTTACAATAAAATTAGGCAAAATCGGACTTAATGACCTCCATTAATTAGTTGATTACTGATACTGCTATTAGTAATGCTCTATATAAGAGCAATGTGAAGTGGAAGCTCATCTGTTTCATTTTCCAAGAGCATGACCAGAATCTTATATCAGAGGAAAATAGTGCAATATAGATTTATGTAATCATTACTACATGTGTTGTATTATGTTACCTAGTTTTTATTATTATCAGGATAAAAATAAAATATACAAACATTATTAATAACTAAAAATACCATACTGATACACATTTCACTCTGTTATTTTTAAAGCTAGTTAGATTGTAGGATTTCAAAGAAATCCAGTATTAATTCTCCAAACTCTCTCTGGTACACCCTTGTTCTTCAATGTGGTATTTCGTTATTTGCCTCTCTTCTTATATAAAGTCTATATATTTTAAAGTATTTTTTTATTTTAATGCAAAAAAAATGTTTTTCAAAGGTTTATTTAAATGTGTTTTGACTCCTCAAATACCACCAAAGTGAATGCTTAAGAAAATTAGATATCTGTGTATACGAGGTTAAAAATTCCCGGAATCGATTTAGATATATACATAGGACCAGTGGCGTAGCAAAGGGGGGGGGATCCAGGGGGTCCGGACCCCCCCCCCCGAAATTTTAAGACATATTAAAAATATAAAGCATGGAGTAGGAGAAAAAAGGAGAGTCATATCATTTACTCTTGTCTACAAACATTAAATTGATTGATTTAATTGATTAAAGTGACCGTTGTTAAAAATATATATTGTCCTTTCGTTTAAATCATAAAGTATCAAACGATACTTTTGGGCTCGGCCTTTCGGATAGTGTAGTCTAATCACGGTATTGCTATAGAGCCGCGGTCACGTGACGTCGCAAAGCAACCTAAATTGTAACACAGGCGAACATTCGACATTCAAGCGCTCGTTGTGTCAACAACTCCTGGAACAACATGAGTGACATCTTCAAGAAGATGGGACAGCGTGCCTTTGGAAGCCCCGGGCAGCCAGCTAAGAGGCCTTAGCTCTCCACCTGCCAGCTCGGCGCCTAAGAAGGTCGCTGCTCCAGGAAAGGGCCTTTTTAAAGGCCACAACGTCACCACTGCTACTGTGACATCTGACCAACCTACGGCTTCGGTTTCTACGCCCAGGATACCCTTGCTATTCCTGGACAGTGTTCTGGACTGGCCTACCTATGCCAAGAAGTTGGAGGAGTTGGCGCGGGACGGCCTGACGACAACGTTCCGCGGTGTTCACTATCGCTTGAAAGTGACCACCGTGGAGGACTTCAGGGCAATTCAGCGGTACCTATGTTCCAAGAAGCTGCCCTTCTACACTCACAAACTTTGGCGTGAAAGATCGCTTAAGGTTGTGATCAGCGGACTGCCCGACACCGATGATGTGGAGCTCTTCGATGTCTTAACTGACGAGGGCTTCGCCGTCGACGAGGTTGCACGACTTCGGACAGCCCGGGGACCTACCAGGAGCTGGCTGATCACGCTGACCAGGGACAGTGAGCGAGAGAACCCTGACACCAAGCGGGCTTGCCAAATCTACAACGTGACAAGCCTGCTCCACGTCAGGGTCTCAGTCACTGTCTACAAGAAGCCGGTCGGCCCGCCGCAGTGCTACCGGTGCCAAGGTTTTGGCCACGGCTCCGGAAACTGCGGGAGGGCCGAGAAAATGCGCGTCCGCTGCGGGGAAAATCATCTGAAGATGAACTGCCCCAAAGTCTCGACGGAGAAGGGTCACTGCTGCAATTGTGGCGGCGATCACAAACGCCAAACTATCGTGGGGGTGTCCAGCCTACAAGGAGGCCAGAGCGGCAGCTGTCCAGTTAGTCCGCAAGTCCCGGCCAACCAAACCAGCGGCGAGGCGCGATCAACGGCCCAGCCGCCCAAGCAACCAGCGCAGGACGAGTCACTAGCGGACTCCGTATCGGAGAGTGAAGCTGAGGACGACATACCGCAAAAGAAGAAGCGCCGGAGGAAAACCCCAGAACCCAGCCAACCGATTTCATCGCCCGCCAGCATCTTTGGCTGACCTTCGGTCACACAGAGGCCAGGGCGACTCCCAGGCAGAAACTAGAGTGGCCACCTACACCAGCCACTCCGCCCGCAAACAAACGGAGGCACCAGCAGCTGATTGCAGCAGCAGAAGCAGCCGCCCCCGCCCAGAGCAGCCTACAAGCCGTCTTGAAATAGCTGCGCAGCTGACCGCCCTCACCGGCTCTTCAATGAAGCAGTGGCCCTCAGTGGCACACCGACCAGCTGCTAGATTGCTGCAGGAGCAAATTATTCCAGTTGACAGGCAAGTCATTGAGCTCAACTGCTCAGATACTGCACACAGACCAGGAGGAAGCGCCCAGAGGCCATCCTAGCGACCCGACTTGGACTTGGACAGTTTAAATTAGCGACCACTTCGTTCAAATTTCGTCTTGGGGACGTAAAATGGCTGCTTAGAATTGTCACGACGTTGATTTTAGTGTCATTAAACTGTAGACGTGTATATAATTATCGAAAAAATATAAAAAATCACTTTCGGTTGGAAAATACACTTTAAACGCTCTACTGGTAAGAAGTTCCGACTACTTTGGATTTCACTGACTGAGGTATTATTTCATTTTCCTTGGTATATTCCGATCGGAAGTGATTATTTTTTTTTTCTCGATAATTATATATGTATTAGTCGGCGTTGAATTAATACCTAAAATCAATGTCCTAACAAAATTATAAATACCACTCTTACCTCAACCACACAACCAGTGAAATCCAAAATCGTCAAAACTTGAATCTGTAGAGCTTTTCTTCGGTATTTACCGACCGGAAGTGATTTTTCGCCGATAATTATATAGGTAGTCGAGTAAAGTTTATTGATAACAAAAAAAATCGTCGTCCTAACTCAATCAAAAATAGGTACCACATTTTACCTCATTAACTGAAGTCCGAAGTAGTTGAAGTTCTAATCATTAGAGTTTTCAGGTGTTTTATTTCCGACCGAAAGTGATTTTTTCCGATAATTATATACTACTCGTCTACAGTGTAATGATACAAAAAATTGTCATTATAACTCTCATTCATAAATACCTCAATCGGCTTACCAAAGTAGCCGAACTTCTAATCAGTAGAGTTTTTCCGGTGCATTTTTCCGACGTTTAGTTTGATCTGTACCCGAGCAACGCTCGAAAATTGCCCTCCTTTTCTAAAGGGTTTTCGGCCGTCAGTGGCCCAATGTCCCCGAAGGGGTATTTCATTTTTTCCACAGAATATAGTTGTATCAATTATACGCTTGAGTGAAGCTCTGTTTTGTTCTTTTTCTTTCTTATCCAGTGAATCCAACATCACTTTGGTGTCTTATACTCGGCCAGAATCGAACTTTGTAAAGTTTCTGTAGCTATACAAGAAAATTTGTGGTACTAGAATTGCTGTGAGAGTTGAATTTGCCTATTACATCTTTACACTTTCTATAAGGGCGTAGTTACTAAAGCCCATATTTTTGGTATTTACCTTTTACCAGTGAACTCATTGGCAAATAACACACAAAACTTTCCTGGATCCCCCGGTTTCGGACCCCCCCCCCCCCGAACGAAATGTCTGGCTACGCTACTGCATAGGACACTCGCACCGGTGGGAAATTTGTTTTGCAGCAGTTGTTACTACTCCTAGGAAGAGAATATCTGTAGTGTTGGTATCCTTCAGTTGCTATTGTTTACTTATGGAGAGTATTTTTGAGTGTCTGCAAGTTAACTTTCTGGATTTAAAAAAATGGCAATTTGTGAAGAGCGATCAAACATTACATTCTGTGTTTTGCTTCAAAAATCACCTAGTGAGACTCTTGAGTTATTAATCTTTGTGTATGGATACGAGGCTATGAAGACCAGTCTAGTTTATGAATGTCGTTTTTGTGAAGGTCACGTTTTTGTGAAGAATTCTCATAGTGGATAATCTACAACAACTGCAACCAGTGATGAAAATATTGAGTGAATACGGCAAGTTGTGCAAGCAAACAGGAGACTAAAATTAATGAAATTGTATTTGTGGTAAATTTACCACATGGATCCTTCATGATCATTTGAACATTCATCTATTTTTTTTTTGCTAGTGGTTCCTCAAATTTTAACTGATGACCGGAAAGGAAATAAAGTGTTAATGGCTGGTGAGTTAATTAATATGGTTGATACAGATGTAAATTTTAGGAATAAAATTGTAACTGGTAACGAAACATGGTGTTTTTTTATATATGATCCTCAAACAAAACATCAGTCCTCTAAATGGAAAATAAAAATATCTCCAAGGAAGAAAAAATTTTGCTTGGACAAAAAAAGCAAGAGGTTATGATGAAAGTATTTTAGGACTACACAGATTTAATTCATTATGAGTTCATTCCAGAGAGACAAACACTGATCAAAGAACTTTATATGGAAATTCTTAGGTGCTTAAGAGATGCTATCAGAGGGAAATGCTCTGAAAAATGTAGGAAACAATTGTTTTTTGCTTCATGATTATCCCCTTGCTCGTCGGTCTTTCTTAATGCGTAATTATCTAGCCAAGAACAGTGTTACCAGTTACCACGCTAGAACATCCATCCTACTTGCCTGACCTGGTGCCAACCAATTTCTTCCTATTCCTGTGATTGAAAACGTTGAAAAAAAATGATTCACAAAAGTGTTTTGAACAGCTTTATGTATGTTGGGAAAAGTGTGTTGGTGCAGGAGGAGAGTATTTTGAGGGAAAATAGATTTGTAAGTTTTTAACTTTGTTCAATATATAAACCGATTCCAGAAACTTTTTTACTCTATCTCGTATAATTATAATAATTTACTAGTTTAAAAAATTAAGTGTGTCTAGTTTGTTAATACCACATTACAAAATATTTAAAGATTTTAAGTTTGTATTAAAAACCTACAATTTTGAAAATATTTTTAATTTGATACAAAACTTGAACAATGGTGATTGAATGTTCAATATTTAAAGCTTATTACACACATAACAGAATAGAATTGAATCTCTCTGTTGATGTTCAAAAGCTTTGAAAGTAAGTTTCTTTAATCTTTATGGTTGGGTGTCATTGTAACTGTGGGTATTGATGGGAGGTCTAGGCATTGTCTGACCTAGATACCGCCCTGTTTAACTGTACCAGATTTATTGATCCCAACCATAAACTGCTTGATAAGGTATCGAATCACTGGCATGAGTGATCCAATAGCAGTTGAAAAATTTGTGAAGATATCACTGGTCACAAAAAGTTTAGAAGTCTTTGTGAATTATTACTGCTAAATACAAAATGTATATAATTGAAACTACAGTAGAAACCAACATAAAGTTTGAAATGATAAAATTCAGCATGTATAATTGATATGAAAAAGTTCCATATACATTGATTTTTACTTTTTTAAATTCTTTAAAACAAAATTAATCATATTTTAAAATTTAACCTCCTAATGGTTTTTGACGTAATATTATGTTTACAGTGATTGCGTAAAAGTGTGCTTCTGACATTATATTGTTCCTGTTTCATTCTGAGTTCTGCCGTAAAGCAATACTGTGGCAGGAATGATTTAGCTTTGAATGAAAGGAAAACACAGCAATTAATTTTCACTGCATCCAGAAACAAACTATGACCCTCTTCCACAGCTATCCATTGCTGACTCAACCAAATATCTTGGCATAACCATCGACAGCACTCTCTCATGGACACCCCACGTAGACCATCTTATTAAAAAACTGAGCAGCAGTGTATACGTCATTAGAAGAATGAACCAAATAGGTGACTCTCAAACAGCAAAGATCGCATACTTTGCCTTGTTTGAGTCGCACTTGAGGTATGGCTTGGTGGCCTGGGGTGGAACAAACAGCCCAGAACTTACATAGAGTGCTGGTTGTACAAAAGAGAGCGATCAGAGCCCTCACAGGTCTGAAACTGTCGTGAGAGTTGCAAAGAAGCTTTTAAGGAGCAAAAAATCCTGACTGTAGTGGCACTGTATATTCTCGAGACCATCATGCACGCTGTCACATCTAACCAAACAAGACTGGCAAACCAACACCACTACAACACCAGAAACAGACACAACTTTCTTCTGGACTCTCATCACCTCAGCCTTTACGAAAAAAAAAGCCCTCATACAAAGGCACTATGTTGTTCAACATGCTTCCTGACCATTTGAAGACCCTACCCGTAAGAAACCTGAAGACTGCTACAAAAAATTGGCTGCTGCAACAATCAATCTATTCTGTGAAGGAGTTTCCTTGACTGGAGGAATAACGCAACAACAGAACATCCATAACCAATGCTTTTATATTTGCTGATGTATGTAAATAATCTGACTCTATTACTTTTCTCCAAGAAAATGTTAATAAAGAACTGTTTGATTGATTGATTGATTGATTGAATACTGAACAAGAAACACTTGTAAAACAGCTACTGTGTTGTGTTGCATGTCAGTCATCCTGAAGTACAGTTTGAGGACTTTAGCTGCGTACGTGACCTTGAGTGTGTGGTGAGGGGTGGCGCGGTGGTAGCATTATGCGCTGCGTCCCGAAAACATTTCCTGTGACTCATAGGTAAAACCCTCTTTTCAGGAGTCGTATTGGCCCAAATAAGTCATCACACTCGCTAAAATCAGTCTGTTTTGCGACAATGCTGATTGTGGTGGAATTAAATAATAAGAGAATACCAAATAATAGCAATAATAGGAATTACCCTTGTTTTTCAGTGGTTATAGTGTTGTTTAACGTGTTTTTTGAAAATATCAATACTAATCTGCAAATCTAAATCGTGAGTTTAAAGTCGTTAAAGAGATTGTTGCGCCTTCATCTCAGCGGCTAGCACGTAAACGCAACCCGCCACACAGATAGCGTTTATTTGTTGAAAGGGTAGTTTTTGGGCCCTACAAGCACAGCTAAATTCCTCCAACTGTATTTTATGGTGTTATTTCTAGTGTTTATTGTACCATGGAAATATCCTATGGACAAAGAGACGATTTGCTTTGTTTATGTCATGATACGAACACGGATTGTGAAAATATAATAGTTAATGTATACAAAATTTTAAAAAGACAATAAATAAATATTTTTAAATAAAAGAGTACATATCTAAACTCTACAAACCTGTTTCTGTAAAAAAACAGCAAAATTATTTAAGTAAAACCAGATATTTTAGGGTACAAAAATAAAAAAATTAAGGGGTTAAACACATTTTTAGTCAAAAGAACATTCTTCTTATTAAGAGCACTTAAATTGAAAAATTGTATAGCCTTTAATAAGATTGTTTAAAAATTAGTATAGACTGCATACTCATAAAAAGTATCGTTATACCTTTGTATACAATACAATTGAAATCTTGTAGGGCTGAAAGATTCTCTGATATTTTTGGATAGTTTGGAAACGGTGCTTAGATTCCAATTCTGAATAAAATTAAAATGAACTTTATATGAAGAGAAAAAGTTATACCATATTTTCGTGCATCTTAGTACAGTATATATTTAGATATAAGTAATAATAAGCAAAAAATGTGCATATTATTAATATTATAAAAAACTGACTTAATCTTCTTTTTTAGGAATAATGGCAATCTATTCACCCTGGCTTGATAAATCATTTTATGTCAGTATCCTCCAGTCAGATGAGGATGCAAGAGGAGGTCACAGTCCTGTGTATGTCATCAGCTGCAAAGTTCAGCCTGCTGTGGATAGCAGTTGCCACTACATGAGTACCATAGAGAGGGTGCTGGTAGAGTATTGTGTTAGTAGCAACAATAACATCAAGACTCGGTCCTTTCTTATAAAAGCACCTTTAGCAAATAGCAATATCAATGAAAGTATTCTGATAGACAATGAAATCCTCATGTATGATGAGATCATTCCAAAAATACTGGAAATCGCCCAGTTGGAAGTGGCACCTAAAAGGTACATTTCTCCCCTGACCGAAGTTTTAGTGATGGATGATTTAAAAGAGGCGGTTACATGATGTGTGACTCCATTAAGAGATTAGACTATAAGCATGCAAAAGCAGTTTTGGTCACGTTGGCCAAGTTTCATGCAGCCTCGGTAGCTATCAAACGTGACCATCCTGAAGCTATAGAGCGAAATGGTGTTGAAACCGTGTATACACACGATCCTAGATACGCTGAGAGATTCAAACCTCGAATACTGATGAGGTTGTACGGCCTGGCAAAAGTGTTGCAAACGATAAAAGGATGTGAAAAGTTTGGTGATATTCTGATTGGTGCCGAAGAAGTTTTTTGGGATCTGATCGCAGAAACGTTTAAGCCCAACAGTAAACTCAATGTTCTCAACCATGGAGATTTTTGGACAAATAACATGTTGTTTAAATACGACAGTGCAGGGTTCATTAGTGATGTTAAGCTGATTGACTATCAGATGCGGAGATATTGCAGCCCAGCTATTGACTTGCTCTATTTGTTCTTCACCAGTGCCGACGATGGAGTGCGGATGAGGATGTATGAACTGTTGGAGATGTATCGTCACACACTCAACAGTTCTCTTGCTGAGCTAGGGTGTCCACAGCGCCTGTCCAGGAATGATCTGAAAGAGGATATCTCCAAGTGTAGTCCTCTAATCTTACTGATTTGCCTCTACCTTCCTGTTATATTTCCTGACCCAGACAATCATTTTGATGTGAGCAAGGTTGAAGCCTCCGAGGAGAGTATGACCAGTTTAGATTTTGATGTCAATCCAATTTTGCTTCCTTTCAAAAACAAATATTTTAGAATGGCTCTCCCGGAAATGTGCAAGGAACTTGAGACAATGAAAATTTTTAAGATTCTCATGAGAAATAAGAAACATAAGAAGAAACACTAGCAATAGGTGCATTACTGCAAATGTTGTTGAGTTATTTTTTGTAAATAGTATATTATTTACAGGTAATTTTAGTTAACAATGTTGTAAAAATAATGCAATGAGTTAATAAGCACTCTTTAATAGTTTAACTTATAGAAGTGAAACACTGGATTTCAACATGGGACTAAAGATGTTACTTTTTGTTCTCCTTCATTTGATTATATGTTACTACGCTCTGTAATATGCCAGTCTAGTACTTGTAGAACGTAGTAAATATTCATATTTATTTACTAAAAACAAAATTATTTGCTTCTACGACTCACACAAACAACTATAAAAGATTTTCTTTATACTATATAAAAATGCAACTGTCACTAAGTACTGAATACCTTTTTACATTTAATAAGTGCACATGTAAAAATATACGAGTACAATAGCTTTTTTTAACATTTTAAAAACATTATTGAACTACATACTCTAGTTTTTTCTCAGTTTTATAAACCTAATCATAATAATAGTATAAATGTGAAAGTGAATTCGTTACGATTTCACATGTAAACTATTCAACTGATTGATTGTATTGAAATTTTACCATGGTCATTCTTAAGCTCCCCTATGTTAATTTAGGTCTATTCTTATTTCGAAAACCCCTCCATCCTACAATCCAATGGTATCTAAAACTCTGAAAAAATACATTTCTTGGTCTCTAAAGATGCATTACATCCAAATATTATTAATTGAAAGAGAATATTGAATGTAATCAATTGTTGTGAGTAAACATTGTTTTATGACAACACAATCATGTTTCTTTAATTTAACAACTATTTTAAATTTGTTTACTTTTATAGTATGAAAGCATAGAGTAAGCTTGATACTAAAACACTTCTTATTTTAATCTTTTCTGTAACTGATGTTGAGCACAGAGTAAGAGAATATACAGATAAAAAAAATTTAAAAAGTGTTGGCAAAAATATACTTTTAACAGTAAATTTTAGCAAATATTAAGTGTGCAGTGCTTGGCAATTATTATAATACAGGTATAAAAGACAGTTACTATCTAACTTTTAATATAAGTTAAAATATGGTTACAAATACTCATCTTAACTATCTTTTGACAAAACTAGACTTCTGTATTTGTACTGTATTTTCTTAGTCCAGAAACAAGGCAAAATGAACTTGGGAAAAAATATTAAGATCAGAGTAAATTATAATGGCCATAAATATAGACTTTTTGATAGATTTTCTTGATTGTAGCAACAAGGCAATCTTAAAATTGGCTTTGAAAATATTATTAAGTCGAGCCAGAAGTGCCCATATATGTGCAAAGCCTATAAAATTGCATCTCATGGGTAATTGCTAGTAAGCTATAAATTGAAACAAAATATGTTTCTAACATATTCATTTCAAAACAAATTTAAAATATTTTAGTTTTAAAGGTTATAACTCAATGATACTCATTTATTACCAGTAAAGATTACATACATTGTCACATTGAAAAACACAATATTGTACATTTCAATTTTAAAAGCAATGCAATCCTCCAGTTCGTCCAGATCTTTAAAAGAAGTGATATATTAAATAAATAAATCAATTAAAACAAATCAATTAATTAATTAAAAACTAATTACAACACAGATAAAAGAATTTCCCAAGATCAATAACAATTATCTAATTTATGACTAATCCCAAAAAACTCATCCACTTTATAAAGTGGGTGTTTCCAAAAGGAAATATCCAATTTGTCTTTTGAAAATACCAAATGGCAGTGATCTTAATCCATTTGGCAGTGTGTTCCATAATTTTTGCCCAAGAGATAATGTTGCTAATGAATATTGTTTGGAAATCAGTTTTTTGGTTACAATATTGTTTGCGCCCCTTGTGTTATATTGGTGGATGTTTTTATATGTTAGGTTGTTTGACGTAGCCATATAAAGCAACAGTTTATACAGAACTAAACAAGAGACTGTCATAATATGAAGTTCTTGAAATTTTGAAATTCTTTTTACATGAATCCTTATAGCCAATACCAGAAATATAACGTACTGCATTTTTTTGTATTAATAAAATTTTATTAATGTTCTTCTTAAATGTATTTCCCCATATTTCAATACCATAAACCAACTGAGAGTAAAAAAATGCATAATATACCATTTTAAGAGCTTTTTTTGTTGCAAAATTCAGACAGTTTTCTCATCATAAATATTGCTTTAGATAACTTTAAACAGAGAGTAGTTATATGGTCATTCCAATTTAAATTGTTGTTGATAATCAATCCGAGAAATTTTGTAGAATCATACATTGGTATTACTAAATTGTCAACTGCTATTTGAAATTCAAAGAAAGATTTTTTTATTTGAAGTAAAATTGACAGCTGTTGATTTATTTGCGCATTTACTGTTAAAAAGTTTTCATTAAAGTATTGCACTATATTATTAATTTGTATATTTGCTATGATTTATAAATCCTCCAAATTTTTGTGTTTATATAGTATAGATGTGTCATCTAATAACAAATTGTTCATTATATTTTTTGTTCAACATCCTTTTAGAGCATTGATATAAATAACAATATAAAACAAATGAAAATGAAGGAAGGATCTAAAAATATTGTTCACTACTCAAATAACCACCATAAAAAGTTTTCTACAGTTATTTGTTTAGGAATAAAAACCTTTTAATAAATTAAATGCAACTTGATCTTTGTCAATGTTAAAAAGTTTCCACTAAGCCGTCATAGAACATTGTAGGACATGTGTATTCAATTAAATTACAAAAAGAGGAATTTTATGCTATGTTTGTATAGAATAACACTTTTGTAAAACCATTAAATGCAAATCTGGGCATCATTTTATAACCTGTATGTTTTATACTCTTATATTATATATTGTATGCAAACTGTTTTTGTTATTTATTTGTGTGTAATACTGTAAATATTAAAATAATAAATTATTTTTTTCAAACATAGCATATTAATCAGATACAAGAGGCTCTCTCCTGTAATGAGGGTGAGTCTGTAAGTAGACAGCCAGGATTGCAAATATCGCTGAAGATATTCCACACAGTATTCATCATTATCCTTTCGCCACAGAAAAAATTCAAAGCTTCTTACTCTGGCATTCTATGCAATTATTAAACACTTTAAATGATTGAGTCTTAAATCCACTTATACAAAATCTTGTTGAGTTTTGTAAACAGTTTTTCAAGCACACGTTGTGAATTAAAATTTAGGTTGAAATTTATCAACATTCATATAGTTCACTGCCAGAGATAAAATTTATATTGTCATAGACTGTAAACATGTACAGCATGCATGATGCAGCCTTTAGAACACAAGGCTGTACACATTTCAAAAGAAGATTTACTAAAACCTATTAAAGGTTTTACTGCAAAATTTGTCTAAAAATCTTTGACCAATTATGGCAATTAATTTGTTATTTGGCATCCACATGTTTTCTTTAAAGTTTCAAAAGAAGCAAGAGTAAAAGAAGAAAATGTAAAGCTGTAATTATAGACAAATATACTTTATTTTTGGCTGATCAGTTGGCGTTGCAGACACTGAGAGCTGAAGCTTGTCACTCCTCTTCCCCATACTTCCTATTTCGTTCTTATCTACTGGACTTATCAGTAGTTAATAAAGTATTCTTGTGACTGAGGATCGTATTAAAAATATATATAGTAGAACTCCATTAATCCAGCATGCTAGTTCGGCACGCTTGATAATCCTTTGGAAAAAGCCTTTTGGAAAAAGTTAACATTTTCTTGAACAACACAAAATATCAATAATATATACAAATCAACATTTCTTCCATTCGTGGTGGACACAGCATTTTATACAAGTGTGGATAAGAGGCTAGGCGTCATATTCAGACAATTTCCTGTGATATCGATAAGACTTGACTCTTACTTTGACTCAAAAGTTTGACATAGTGAAGAAGTTTGAGAAATGATGAACCGGGATGAACGTGCCCTTGATCTTGACCGTGTTCCACCCAATTGTTGTGATACGTAGGTTACTCACTGTAAATAGACCGTTTTTAAAATAGCTCTTGTATATTGACATATAATGAGAACTACCTGAAGGTTATATTTAAATAATAAAAACATGTTTAACTGTGATTATTTGTTTATTTATTATGTCTACATTATTTCTCTGATGTATATCCAATAATCCAGCATATTTGATAATTTGGCATGGCTCCAAATAGTCCTGACCATGCCAGATTAACGAATGTTTACTATGATGTGAACTGAATTGGAGCTTAACTTTAGTATCGGACAATTTGGGTCTTTGTTTTGAAAATGATTGTGGATATAAATTTTATTCAGTTTTACATTCTCCTTACTGTTTAAAATATTATGCTTTCTATTTGATATTTAAAAGGCTAATTGTATGCTGAGTGATATAGTCTTTACATAGTAGGGTGGATTGAAAATAATGAATATTTTAATTTATAAACGCTTTGGTGCGGAAAAGTTGCCTATTGCATTGAGAATAAAAATTATACCAGAAAAAACCAAAATCTGTTAACATCTGGTTGCGCAGTGAACTTAAATTTTATAAACATTTGTGAAAATCTGTCTATTTTGTAATTTTTTTCCTACTATTCAACGCTTTAAGAACGTGCTTCATGCTTTAGTTTTCTATATTTGGTTTATATTTTAAATAACCCAAATAAATTATAATATAATCAATTGTTAAATGTTTTCTGCTCGCGCAGTGTCTTGAAAAAAGTTAAATTCACCAATATTTCGAATGTTTCGAAGCGTGACTCTTTATTTGTTTAATCCTGAACAAATCCTGAATAACCCTATAGTTCATCGACAAAACTTGTAATATACAACAGCCAATGATTTACAGTAGAGAATTTCTGCTGCAGTAAAGAGAGAATATGCAGAGAACCTGCACCTCCAAGTACTAAGGCAACAAAATGCCATAAAAAATTAAACTGACAACAACAACAAAAAAACTCTCTAAATGTGATCAACTCAGAAATAAAGCAAAAACAATACCATTAAAATTTAGTTGTGAAGGGGAAAAGGAGACTACATATCCAGAGAAAATGGTGAACTTCCTTAACAGCTTCTTTATAAATGTAGCTAATAATATCACTCGCAACAACATTCAGCAACATTCAGGGTGCAGTAGATCCTCCTTTAAAAACAAAAGCTTCAATATTATTTTTAAACTTACAAACAGTCTCGAAATGAAAAAATTATCAGATCCTTAAAATTAATATCCTTAGTAGGATGTGATAGAAATGTCATCCAGACTACCAAAATGAACCAACTGATTCCATGATAGACAAATAATACATTTACCCATCAGCACTGAAACTAGCTAAAGTCTACCTAAAATTCAAGCAAGAAACTCCAACTCAACCATCCAGTATTAGGCCAGTATCAATCATCCCGACTTTTTTGAAAACTTGTAATTGAAAACTCCTTGAATACCTGAAAACCAAAAACCTTCTAACTTCACACCAACATGGCTTCTTTGCAAGAAAATCCATAATAACAGCCCTAAAATCATTTGAATTCTTATCAACCAACTAAAACCAATAATACCTTCACAGCAATATTATTTGAATATAGATTTTGAATGTCTTAACCACGAACACTTTGTTACAAAACTGACAAGAATGGGCATTTGAGGAACAGCCAAAGAATGTTGAACTGCACACAAAACAGTATAAAATCAGTTTTTCAAATCAATAATACCAATTCACGAATAACTTACCAAGATACATGCAAGACTACAGCAAATCTTATATGTATACTTACAACAAACTGCACTTTCTTAGAATAACTAGAAATAGCCTCATTTGAAGCTTTGCCAATGACTATCCAATATTACCATATCAATGACCTGGTCACAATAGAAATAAGGCCAAAGGACTACTGTATTGTAAAACCACCGGAGACTACTTGTTTAGAAAAAATAACCTTCACAACTTATTTAAGAGTGATAATAAATGACAGTCCCTCATGGACACCCCAGGTTGCCCTTAACCACATTGGAAAACCTTAGTGCTGGCTTGTATGACATAGGAGGATGAAACAAATCAGTGACACAGGCACAACCAAAGTAGCATATTTTTCTCTTTTTGTGTCACACACCTCCGATATGAATTGCCAACTTATTTAACTGGAGAGCTCCTCAATCAAGATAATGGAAAACTATAACACAAAATCTCATTTGACGGAAAAATTGTATATCAGTATCATTCTAAACACTATTTGATGTAAAAAAATTACAATTTTGAGACACTTTTAGGTCTTGATAATAAATAATATTTATTTTTTACTTAATATAAACGGTATATACAGTAAAGGTTATCCATGAATTCTCAAAATAAATGCAACCTGCTCTGAACCTAATTAAAAATGAATCCCATTGTAATAAAAGTAGAAACCAAACCAAAATAATTGATTCAGACACCTTTAACAATATTTTATTAATGTAGCTTTTCAAATCAATAATAAAAAAGTACCCAATAGTTTTCAATATACCATTGGATCATTAAGTAAGTACTTTAACAACTGTAATATTGTAAATAGTAATTTTAAGTGGAAGAAAATATCAACCAGCGATATTTTAAGATCTGTAAGTAGTTGAGCTCTTCAAAAAGTGATTTCTCTATCACTATGACTTCTCAAAGAAGGTAATAAAAGATGTTATAGATTTATAGCTGAACTTTTGATGTATCTGTTTAGTTTTTGGATACAAAATGGAGTTTTTTCTCAATGTTTAAAAATTACAAAGACAGTACCAATTTTTAAGAAGAGAAACAAGGTTTGCTCATCAAGTTATCGGCCCATAGCATTAGTTACTTTATGTAGTAAAAATTTTTAAAACACTGTATAAAAAAACAATCTTTTGAATATTTTAAGAACAATTATTTCTTTTGCAAGGAAGCTGTAGAAATTTTTTTGATAATGTTACAATAAAGTTTGAAAATAAAATTACAACATATGTATTACCTATTTACCTATCTAAGGTGTTTTATTGTATTTTGCATATTCTTCTACTTGAGAAGCTGTACTATTATGGTATAAAAAGGAAGGAAACTCAGTTTTTTTTAGTCTTATTTAAATGGCAGGAAATAAATGGTTTTACAAGGTGAAGGTCATTCCACAGTAAGAGATATTAAAATTGGAGTACCGCAGGGATCAGTATTGAGTCCCTTTTAAAATCAATAGCTGTAATCATTTTGCTGCTATTCTACCATGTAAATCAGTGTTATATGCAAATGATACAACATTCATAAACTCAAATTCTGAGCTGGTGCAACTGCGGACTGATCAAACATTAGCAATGAAAGTAGCCGGTAAGTGGTTTGAAGATAACTACACAGCTGTTAACGGTAGTATAACAGAATATATGTAATTTTCTTTATACAATGACGTATTAATTACTACTCATGGTTTCTATTAGACTACTTAGGATCCTCTTAGACTCGGGTTATGTTGGAGCAATCATACAGACTAACTATGTGCTAAGCTAGCCAGAGTGACTTTTGCTGTGGTTTCTTAACAGTGATGTCAGCAAATTAAGTTTTTGATGTTGTTAGTGTATTATTATAATATGCCTATTTTTAAAATTGTTAATGTTATTTTATTTTAATTGTTATGTTTATTTTTGTTAATTATTTATTTAGAATTACGCTTATTTGTTTTAGAAAACTATGTGATTTAATATTATATCTTAGACAGCTATTTTTGATTTTAACTTTTTTTACAATTACAGTAGTAACAACTGAGTATTGGTTTGGTTTAAGTCTGTTTAATTAATGATTGGGTCATGTCTGCCGATGTCTATTGCACTTTTGTAATGTGCTTAAAGACTAATAAAGATCTTGAGTCTAGGACACTGAATAAAAAATTTTAGATCTTTGTAGCTTTCAAACAGAAGTTGTCTTTAGAGAGCAGAGGGACACTTCTTGAAAATCTCGCCAGAAATACATGTGAATCAATTTAATTTGGAATGTAAATGTCAATGTCAGTAGGAAACCTAAACATTTTTTGAAAGATAAAATTAAAAACTTTATAATACACAGAGAAAGACTATATATATAATTTATATATATATATATATATATATATATATATATAATATATATATATATATAATATAAATTAATATATATTTTTTATTAAAAATAAAATAAACCAGTAAATTAACTTCTAAAATGACTATATTTAGAATCTATTGCCTGAGTTCCATCACAAGTTCAACTGCCCTTCAATCAACCTCTTTCCGAATTCTCCTAATCAGATTGTTAGCGAAATAATAGGAAATCCATTCCCTTATGCTTACAGTACATCCCCTATCACAATCTGCCATACAACAGCAACATGAGATTCTGGCAATGAACCACAAATACGTACATCAGTCTTCTCATCAATCTCTGGAACAGACTGTAGTACCTGCCTCGACAAGTGGGAAGGTAATAACAAAGACGAGCTTTCTACAAATGTAAGAGCAGAGACATGGGTGTCTCAGGCTGACATTTTAGGTAAGGTAACGTATGTTTTTGTACTAGTTAATCTAAAGCGTAGTAATTTTGTTAGAATTTTATTTTCAATAAAGAAAATTATATAAACACATTGTATATATTATAGTATTTTTTATTTAAGTATCTTAATGTGCACCTCTTCCAGTTTTTAGCAATGTATGATAGAAAATTTCACCATTAATTAACATATAAAAAATAAAAAGAGTGATATTAATAAAACAGCATAGAACCGAAAGAACATACATCTTCAATCATTTGGATTTTTACAGTTTTTTTAATTTTTATTAATGTAATAGTGTTTTTAAACTGGTACTGTGAGCAGCACATCGTAACTGCCACCTGTTTGTGACACATGGAGGACTTCATAGCCTGCTGGAATCTCTTCATTACGGAGTGCCTGTAGTTGGTTTTCCCGTCTTTTGAGACCAACTCCGCAACTTGGTCAATCTTCAGGAGCGTGGAATTGCCACATACTATACTCTTGATCAACTCCTGATGTCCACATTCACAAGAGCCATCCTACTAATGCTTAATATATATATAATTATATATATATATATATATATATATATATATATATATATATATATTAAATATAGTAGTTAGAAACTAATATTATTACGCTATGAACTTGATTATACTGCAGGAAAAATCAAATTTCACACACCCAGTTCACAAAAGAGTTGTCAAATTTTTAAATAATTTTTGTGAAATAAATCTAAAATTTAATCAAATTAGAAAAAAAATAATAAGAAACATATAACAACTAACTTAGCAATTGAAAATAAAAATTAAATTTGCTGATCATTAGCAAAGTTTATTACTTGAAGGACTAGAAAAAAGTGTTTTTTTCTGTCTGTCTGCATGATGTTTAAGAACTATAAACATGAAATTTTGCATCAAGCTTCATTTCCATGTAGGTAACATTAAGAAAGTGTATGTCACTTGAGATTTAGCTGAGCATAATTGAAGCATATTACTATTGTGCATTGTGTATTGTGCAGTAGGTTCACACAATGTCTCTTTTGTCTGCCGGGAGGTGTAAACATTTCTTTTCTGTACAAGTATCTGTTCACAGGACATCTCAAGAATGAAGCAAGCTATAGACTTGAAATTCTGTGTGCGGCCTCAGTGAAGCCTGTTACGTGACATGTAGTGTTGCATACTTCTACCTTGTTGCAGTAAAAAAGAATGTTATACTTAGGTAAAGTGTTAGTGTACATAAAATCCAATGCTATCAATCAATCAATCAATTCATTTCTTTTTCTTTAATCAATTCCTTTATTGTCATTAAACAAACATACATACATTTTGTAATAGACATTGTCAAAGTAGGAACATAAAATTATAACTCTAATGCTAAAAAATATAAATAGTAAAGGCCTTACATACATAAAAACATATAAAATATTAGTACTATAATTGGATTAGGACTAGTGGAATATTGTTAAAACTGTGAAAGGTCACCTCATGTCAGCAGTTTCCCGAGTCCTCAACACAATATAAAGGCTCTTTAAATTTTTAAGAACACAATTTTTGTAAAACGTTTTTTTTAAAATTATTGTACAGCTAACATTCTTAGCAGCTAATGGTAACTTATTAAACAGTTTGACCCCAATGTAAACCATAACTGTGTTGTGTTTTTACTTTAGATCTAAACGATATTTTACCAATCTAATTAGGCACCTTATTTCTAGGTGTTATGCTCATGGGCAACTACCTCTTAGTGTTATATTCATCGCCCAAATGTTCTTTAACTATAGATCAGGAACATTGGAGGAATATACATTGAGGGAACAGTTAATTATGCCTAAGGCTCATGTAAAATGTGATCTAACAGCTATTCCAGAATAGCCTAATACCTGGGAAAACACATCTGTTTGCTCTGCAGCTTTTGCCATTTTAAAAAACCTCCGTTTGCACCAAGGGCGTTTTTCCCCACAAGGATTAGGGCCATACAAATATGTGCGAGTGGAAAAAGGCCATAGCTATGCATTTATGACTAAACTG
>NW_025782026.1:0-41698 GCF_021130785.1 Homalodisca vitripennis | reverse complement strand
CCATATCTGTGCCACAAATGAAATTGGGGGCTTTGTTTTCTAAATGGAAATGGAAAGCTTGAAGACGGATCAAGCCTTATTCATCTATGAACAACTATTCTCTAGTGAACAAGAAATGGTCTGACAAACTGATCATACAGGAGGTTTCCTCCTGGATAGCATAGTGATGGGTGCTAGACGCCTGAGAGTCGGTTGCCAACCTGTACTGTATGGAATAATTGCACCCATTTTCCCCGATCACCAGGAAAAAGTGTACAGTTATCTTTGTGTATTGTATATACGACAATTAACTTTTACCAATCAACTACTGACTCTGTTGTACTTAATACTTAATTTATTTGAAATACAAACCTATATACATTTTTATTTCCTACTATTTAATACGAAGGTCTGTTCCCCAATTAAAACACTATCACAACTTTTGTTTTTTTTTTGTGATAAATTATTGTATTATTCATCAATCTTAATCTATCTGTCCCATTCAAAAGTAATCCCCAATTAGTGATTATACACTGTTGTGCCCAACGTTTCTTTTCCTCCAAAGCAGCAATTTTTTGTGATCTTGGTCCTAGCTACCTCCTTCGATGCCGTTCTTTATCTTTGTCAATCGTAGTTGTAGTTTTAGCGGTCTTTCGTCCTATTCATGAGCCTCTTCAGTTTCTGGTACACAAGAAAACACGTCACAAGGGGCCAGATCAGGGGAATACGGTGGAACCTGTGGCATCAATAGTGTGTTTGTTTTGTCCCATAATAATCAACACTCACAAGTCAGACGGATGTGTGAGAGAGGATTGTTATACATTGGTGAAAATAGCCAAGTTTTATTCTTCCACAAAATTTCTCCGGTCGTTAATGGCCATATTGCCTTTGGTGAAAATTGTGCTTAATGTGGCCAGATAATATTCTTTATTGACGACAGGTCTATCAATGTGGCACCAAAAACTCATGACTACACAACACCCCTGTAATCGGAAAAACATTGTAAGCAAAAACTTTTCACATTTGAACCGAACTTGGCTTGCTCTTTTTAGTCGGTCTTCGGCTCAATGCGAGGCAGCTTCCCATTGTGATGATTGAGCTGGTCTTCTACATCGATAAAACCATAAAACTTATGATTCGTCACTGTTTTGTGACCCTCTTGGAAGCAACAATTCTGGGTTCATCGCGGACAGAGTGCCAACAGGCTCATTAGCAATGGTATTGTGCACTGCTGTTTTTGGTCAAAATTTGAGCAATTTTTGTCTACGCAATTTCGGTCGGCAACACGGTTTCCTCATGCCCAAAATCATTCTTAAAAAACCAACATGGCACGAGGCCGAATACGATATGTTCATGTCCTCTGCAACTTCTCTTAACGGTGATTTGACGATTGGTCCAAATACCAATTTTCTTCAACTCCATCAACGTTTTCATCTGTATCTTTTTTGACGTATCTCGGAGCATCCGTGTAATGCTTTTCATCGTCCACATCTTTCTCCGGCCCTCTCTGAGAATGTTTTGTTACCACAGATAAAACATTGCCTTTACGGTTTGAAGGGTAGCTTTCTCCATAAGCCCACAGTCTGTAATGACTCATTTCATACACCCATATCACCATTCATTTCAATAACTTACGGGTCTATATTTAATTTAGAAATTTAATTAGTAATAATAATTAAGGAATTAATGTATTTATTGAAATTGTCTTTCAAATTTAAACTTACTCAAACAATAATAAATACGAAATCAAAATCTAAATCAAAATCCACCTTAATTACATATAAAACTCCAAAAGTTATAAAGTGAACTAAAAAGTTCCAGTGATTACAGTGTGCAGGATAATTGTTTGAAGACAGTGAAGAGAGACAGAGATTTGAAAAGAGTGAAGAGGAGAGAGGGTATCTGTGAAGAAGTGAAGCAAGATTATTATTTTATAAAGAGAAACTGGTTACATTTATTCAGCAGTATTTGAAAGGTTACTTTATTAAATTCTTATTATCACTGAAGTACAAAGAAGCAGAAGACAGACATTGGGTGAGAAAATTCTTTTTAAGTTTAATAGTGATTAATTGGAAGAACATAAAACCCAGGAACATTCGATTTGGCTAATAATTCAAAATTAATATAATTAAAATTTAACAAAATTATTTTTCAAAATTACAATATCTTTTATTAAAAAAAAAACCCAATATTTTCTATTTCATTAAGCCAGCACGACCACCCTGCCCTAAAATTTAAGAACTGTATTTTAAAATTTACCATTATTATTGTATCCTCCATCTTGTTTCAAAATTCAAACTTGTATGTCAATTAATTTATCATCATTAAAGTTCACATTTATATCATACTGAGTATTTGTTATTTCTAGCTATAATCATCAGAATACAAATTAAGTTTAACCATTTATTTAATGTGTATAATAGTAATAGTATATTACAAAATTGGCGTCCAACGTAGTGGCTTAATGAAAATATTTATAATCTTTGATTTGAGGACAATTTTCTAGATCGTAACAATAGCCTAGACATAAGTACTGTACGTAGTTAGTTGTCATTTATTCATATTGTCTGTCAATAGGCTATAGGTTATTTAATAACTCACTATATAAACATTTAATTAACAATACATTAGTCCTGTAATATTATTCATATTTTTTATCGCAATTAATGTCCCGTGATTTTAATTTAAGATACCCTAAACGGTACCCATTCCCAACAGATAATATGGAAAATAACGATAATAAGTGCTAAACGTAAACAAAGACGCATTAATCCCGGTATCGAAGACGAAAGCGGACAGAGAGAAGAAGCAGAACAAACTCCCACAATTCCTCGCGCTAACCAAGTCAACATTCTCACAGCGGTCGACAACCAATCACGGATGAATGAAAACAGTGCTACCAACACCTACGCTGGCAAATTTCCCTGATTCCCTGCAGAGACGTGAAGATGGAGCTACTGCGCCTCCCACACTAAACGTAGTTGAACATTCTCATTATACTCAATCAGTTGATGCCATTGGCAGTGACAGGTCAAATAAACAAACCGCTGACGAATCCCAATCCGACAGCTCTTCATGCTATCATGAACGGTTTAAAACAACTTAATGAAAATTTTATTAACTCTAAATCTGAGTTAAACGAAAACCTAAACGCAATAAGGGATTGTTATTTCTAAAACTAAAATCGAACTTAGCCATGAAATCAAAACTTGTAAGGAGACACTCGAGGGACAAATTAATGAACTGCGGGATAATCAAACTGAATTCCGCAATGAATTGAACGCTATAAGGGACAGTCAAGATCAATTCCGTGAAAAAAATAGACCTGAAAATTAAAGAATCCACTGACAGAATTAGAGGAGAATTAAATCATAGTTTTGAAGAACACAAGGCATTTGTAAACCAACAGATGAATAACCAACAATCCAAGTATTAGGAATCGGTACAAAACAAAAATCAAACTCTAGAAAATAAAATTGCTTTTGAAATAAAAAAATGCTATAGACCAAGTACGACCATGAAAACGTGGAAACAAATAAAATACAAATCAAAACCATTATAAATGAAATTCAACCACAAATCCAAAAACAATCATGATAGAATAAACAATCTAGCCGAGTGTATTAATAAATATGAATGTGAAATTAGAAAATATAAAATCTAAATCTCAAATTGAGACGAAACCATGTGAACCATTGCAAGTCATTTGTACCGGAGGAGATTCTGTAGACAGACAAGTGCCAAAATTCAACGGACGTTCTACCAGTCCAATGGAATTTTTACAAAAAATTTAGAAGGTATTACAAAAAAAATATAGGTCGTGTGCAACTCACACACACATCTAACACTGAACATCTCATTGACATATTAGACAAGTAGTCTCGAAGGTCACGCGTCACGATGGTTCCAATTAATAAAACACGATATTAAAAGCTGGGAGGATTTTGCACAAGAATTTACTACGAAATATTGGAGTCGTGATGTGCAACGCGGCATACGTGCAAAAATAGAATCAGAACATTACAAGAATAATGGAAACATTGACTCGTGCTGAATACTTCACCGAGCGTGTTATCACACTACAATCGATTACCCCACCAATAACCGAAGAAGAAATCGTCACCATTTTATCGGAACGGTTTGAACAAATTATTCAGGACAGCCGGAGCGTTCAAAACATTAACACCATTAAAGAGTTCGAACGATTATTACAACGAGAAGACATCCGAGACGGCCCAAAACGGAACAAAATAATTTCATCCCAAAATCACAATTCATCTGGTTATAAGCCAATACACCAGAAACCTCACCAATCTCATCAATCCCCAGTCATACCACATAATAACATTGAACAAAGAGCATATCAGCCAAGGAATCAATATCACGGGACAAATTCAACATTATAATGATCGAAACCAACATAACAAGAACTATTAACCACCCATACAATAGTCGTAATGATAATGAATTCAAGAGTAAGACACAACCATACAAAGACCACTACCAAAATCGACAGAATACCCACTACTACCCAGGAAACGATAGACATTACCCCACCACAGAACAGGCACAAGTATGCACTATCTTGCGGCAGGGAGAAAATGCTCGAAATCCACCTTCTAGTACCGGCAACGACCGCAGCGAAGACGTTCCAGCGGCGGGAAAACGGCTGTGCGCTGTAGAACGGAACCGAGGAAACCATCGCACCAGAAATAAAATACGAAACTACAGCGCTAGAAAATAACGACCTCGAATATTTAAATCAGAATTATTCTTCAAACTATAACCCTAGTAGTGAATTTCAAGTTAAACAAACATAATATGTGATAAAGATTTCCTTTTTGAGGAAAAAATAGAACATCCACTAATAACTAATCCTATACAAATAAGATGTCCAGAAATTAACATCAGAATTAATAATGTAGAAACTAATGCCTTAATTGATTCCGGATCATCTATTACTTGTTTGTCAGAGTCTTGGTTTATGGACAACCAACAAATCATTAAAGCCTTTGAAGAACTGCCCCTAGCCAATACTACCATTAAAACTGCTATTGGAAAACATTTTCAAAACGAATCAACAGAGTCATATATGTACCTGTCACGGTAGCTGACGAGACTACTCACATACAATTTCCTTATAATACCGGCATCTTGTCAAACCAGTGATTTTAGGAATGGATATGCTAGTATTATGGAAAGCAGAGCTAAACTTTAATAATAATACAATAAATATGAAAATAAACAATACAAATGTTATAATGAAGTTTGTAATTGCAATAAATGAAGGGCACTTATGTGAAATCACCACTCAACAAGGCGTTATGCTTATGGAAGATTTTAATGACTCAATGTCAACATTTAATGAGTATGGCAACTATAAAAACAATGGGAAGATAACAAGATTAATAATGAGAATAATGATTACATTGATGCACAACACAATATATCATCCAAAGATAAAATGTCGGTGGAAGATATAATGAAAACTCTAATCCCTAATAACTACATAAATGAAGAACAAAAAACAATGTTTTGATCAATCTACTATACCGATATAGGGACGTTTTCTCAGACAAACCCGGATGTTGCACTAAATATGAACACGAATTAAATATAGAAAATCCTAAAAATTTTAAATCATTAACCTATCCAGTACCTCAAAACGTACCAAGACGCTGTACAAGCTGAGATTCAAACGCATGGAGAACCTTAACATAATCGAGAGAAGCAAAAGTACCTACGTAAATGCTATCATACCAGTAATTAAAAAGTCTGGAGAAATTCGATTGTGTTTAGATGCCCGCAAAGTAAACGCAACAATTAAACCAGATTTCGAATGTAACCGCAGTGTTAGCGAAATTCTGAGTAAATGTAGAAACGCAAAAATTCATAAGCAGTGTAGACTTAACGGCTTCATATTGGCAAATCCCACTTACTAAAACTTCGCGTCAATACACCGCATTCCAATTTAGAGGCAAGACCTACCAGTACAAAGTCACACCATTTGGAATTTCTACCTCCCAAGCTGCACTAGTAAGAGCTCTTGATAACGTGTTTGATGATGAGATAGAAGCTTTCACAGCAATTTACGTTGATGACATATGTATCATTTCCCCCGATTTCAATACACATCTACAACACCTAGAATACATATTCAAAAAGCTAGCTGAAGCCAACATGACAATAAACTTTGAAAAATCTCAATTCTGTAAAGATTCTGTACCATTCCTAGGTTTTTACTCTAACAAATGAAGGTCTTCGTATGGATAACAGTAAGATTGATTCCAATTCTAAACTTCCCAACTCCCAGAAGTCGTACACAATTAAAAGCATTCCTCGGATGTATCAATTATTACAATTAAATTTATTCATAAATTCTCTGGAAAACAGTCCAGCCACTATTACGGACTAACGTCAAAGAAGGTTGAATTTCATTGGACTAGAGATGATGATACAACATTCAACAAAATTAAACAGCTGTTCATAAAAACTAACACTCTAACACACCCCGATCCATCCAAAGAATTCTACTTACAGACCGATGCGTCCGAATTTGCAATTGGCGGACATCTATATCAAATAAAAGAAAATAACGAAAAAGCCGCAATTATGTTCATATCACGCCCACATTACAACCAGCAGAACAGCGTTTCACCACAACCGAAAAGGAATTATTGGCTATAATCCACTGCCTACAGAAGTGTCGATACATTGTTATGGGCGTTAAGTTAACAGTAATTACAGACAACCACGCCTTAACCTTTTTGAAAACCTGCCGTTTGCTAAACAATAGATTAGCAAGATGGATATTGGCTATACAAGAGTACGACTTTAAAATAATCCATTGCAAAGGGACGGACAACATTACTGCTGACACTCTCAGTCGTATATCCCCACAAGACATGTCAAGCGATGCAAAACAACCTCACTGAGTTATCTATTCATTACATCGAGAGAATTCCCGACCAATATCTACAAGATCAACTCCGAAACTTACCTCAGCTCCAACATCAAGACCCTAAACTACAACCACTTATAGAAATCTTACAGTCACCTATGGAAACAAATGAATTTCAACAATTATATACTAATTATCGTTTATATGACAACACTTTTACTACAAAATTTTAAGGGCAAATGGCTTATAGTCATCCCAGAATCAGTAATTAAACCACTAATACTAGAATGCCATCTCTACTATCTACACTGCGGTGCAAAAAAATGTTTCCTGTTACTGCGTGAAAATTTTATTTTCAAGAATATGCATCGAACAATCAGGCAACTGTTATCATCATGTGATAAATGTCAGCGCTGCAAAATCAACAACCATCCACTCAACAGTCAAGCCAAAGGAGTTAAATGCAGAGAGAAGAATGACCAGTTAGCAGTTGACATCATAGGTCCCCTTACCGACTAGTGTAGGAAATACAAAATACATGTTAACCCTTTGGGTGCCAAGGGCCGATATTATCGGCTCACTATATTTAACCAAAGCGTGCCGAGAGCCGATATTTTCGGCCCTTTACGTTTAACCGAAGTGTGCCGAGAGCCGATGTTTTTCGGCCCATTACGTTTAACCGAAGTTGTGCCGCGGGCCGATATTTTCGGCTTTGCGATTATATTATTTTTTTAAATCATATAGTAAGCGAATCTTCATAACAGATACATCAAACGAAAGGGGAAGAGTTACTTAACAAATTGATATATAATTTGTTATAGTATAAGGTCCAGGACAGTATGTGTCAAGTGCACCCGGGGTTGCCACCTTGACTGTCTCCCCCGCCACGAGTGTAAATAGACTGAACGTTTATGTAACAATGTATATATTTTATATAGAGACATTTCTTTGCATAGTTTTTTATAGACTTAGTAACCATTTTTCAATAGGTCTATGCTATAGACTATAGGCACTAAAAAAATAGTGAGTAATTGAAGATTGGACTTTTTCTGCCTTTCAATAACCGAGGGTGAGTAAAAGCAAATAATATAAAAAAATAGGCTATTTGTCATGATTTTATTTTTTGTGAACATGCATTAGGGTCCTAACCAATGTTTTTCAACCATCTCAATGCTAGTTTAATAAATATAGTTTTGTTTAGAAAAGTCCTTACAATATGCTCTTACATTACATTGTCAATATTTTAGCATTTTAGTCCAAATGTAAAGTTTTATTAAAAATGTTATAAAACTTTTATTTCTCAATATTTCTTTCTGAAATTTTTCTATATTGGTTCATAATTATACATACTAATGTAAAATGTAAAACATTTGTTTACATAAATAGTAAAATAATTATAAGTTTTCTAATTAAAAAAAAAAAAAAAATAAATACATTTTTTTTATTTTTATTTTTTTTTAGTTTACTTATTTATATTTTTTGGATATTATCATAAAACTTTGTTATTACATAACAGTATATTTCATAACCTACAAAACAAAACAAAAAATTGTCCATTTATTAGTATTAGGATAGGAGTTATACAATTTTTAGTCTAACATAACAAAATAGCTGTTTTGTGCTTGGCACACTTGGCTGTTATAGGCCATTTACCACTGGCACTCAGGAAACACCCACAGCTCATATGCATGGCATTACTCAAAACGAATCTTGAAATTTGCTTGGCATCCAAAGGGTTAATTGTTATTGACATATTTACCAAATTCGTTAAACTTCATCCACTGCAAAGAGCAACAACCAGAAGTATATTACATAAATTATTTCACCATCACTTTCCTAATTACGGTTTTCCTAAACGAATTCAATCAGATAACGGAAACCCAATTTAAAAGTAACGGAATGGATCAGGAAATTTGAATCCCACAGCATACAACTAATATACCAGTCCAGTGTCATCACCCCAGTTTTAATTTGGCAGAACGGCCAATTAGAGAAATAAAGCGCTGTCTCAGAACATATTGTTCACAGAATCATAAGAGATGGGTGAAATATGTACCTGTTATAAATGAATGTCTTAATTGAAATTTTACCATGAATCAACTGGATTCACACCAAACGAACTACAGTTTGGAACAAGAAATATCAGATTTTGGGGAAAAATATGTATCAAACCCTCTAGCTGAAGAGAGTACCAATCGAACACAAACTACTGATTGCAAGGCGTAAACTTGAAGAAAGTAGAAAGAAGAGATCTGATAAGATAAATGAAAAGAGAAAACCAGTTTCTCTCCAAATTAATGACCAAGTATTGGTAAAGTCCCATCACCTTTCTAAAGCTTATAGCTGGTGAAACATCAAAATTATTTGAAGTGTACGAAGGACCATTCATAATTCAAGAAATCCTCGGGAAATCGACCTACCAAATTTCTGATTTATCCAATGAGCATGGACCTTATCATATATCCTCTTTGAAGCCATATAAAAACTCGGTCAACAACGCTACAGAAGTTGACGCGTTGGGACGTGCGTGAAATTAATACTATTTCCCCAAATAAACAGTTGCAACTATACACCCAGTGACATAGGACACTTTTAATCAATACTATATAAACATTTTCCTATCAGGAGGGGATAATAATTTGTTAGTGGAAAGTATACCGCTATTCGGTACACAATTCATTAAATGTGTATTTCCAAAAAAAAAAAAAAAAAAAAAAAAAACTATGTCCTTTGACATTGATTAAATATTTGCAATTGATCCAACGTTTCTCTATTGTTTGTTTATTGTTATACTAAGAAACTTGTAACTTTGTTCGTTGGCTTAGCTTAAATACTACCTAACCCTAATTTTAATTTTGTTCTCCTTTTTCCCTATTGTTTGTTTGTTAATTAAATTTATTAAATAGTATGTATGATCATCAATTAATTCACTCATTTAATGTGGTTCTTCCTTCTCTTTAAGTATCACACATCTATATGTATAATTTGCTATTCATTCGTCATTGTATCGAAACCATGTTCATTTTTTCACATGATTTCTGAGGGGATATTGTAATGACTCATTTCATACACCCATATCACATTCATTTCAATACTTAGGTCTAATTTAATTTAGAAATTTATTAGTAATAATAATTAAGGAATAATTATTTATGAATTGTCTCAAATTTAACTACAAACAATAATTAAATACGAAATCAAAATTAATCAAAATCCACCTTATTACATATAAAACTCAAAGTTATAAAGTGAACTAAAGTCAGTGATACAGTGTGCAGTGATAATTGTTGAAGAGTGAAGAGAGCAGAGAATTTGAAAGGTGAAGAGGAGAGAGGGATCTGGAAGAAGTGAAGCAAGATTATTATTATAAAGAAACTGGTTACATTTATTCAGCAGTATTTGAAAGGTTACTTTATTAAATTCTTATTATTCACTGAAGTACAAAGAAGCAGAAGACAGACATTGGGTGAGAAAATTCTTTTTAAGTTTAATAGTGATTTCATTGGAAGAACATAAAACCCAGGAACATTCGATTTGGCTAATAATTCAAAATTAATATTAATTAAAATTTAACAAAATTATTTTTCAAAATAAACAATATCTTTTATTAAAAAAAAAAACCCCAATATTTCTATTTCATTAAGCCAGCACGACCACCCTGCCCTAAAATTTAAGAACTGTATTTTAAAATTTACCATTATTATTGTATCCTCCATCTTGTTTCAAAATTCAAACTTGTATGTCAATTAAGTTTATCATCATTAAAGTTCACATTTATATCATACTGAGTTATTTGTTATCTCTAGCTATAATCATCAGAATACAAATTAAGTTTAACCATTTATTTACAGTGTATAATAGTAATAGTATATTACAAGTCAATATTCGGAATGTGTCCAGGCACTTAATTTCTTTTTAACACAAAATGTAGATTCTTTGATCCATTCAAATTGTCCGAACTTGTTGGCATAAATCAGAGACATGTGTACCAACATAAGGCCACAAAAAAATTTAAAAAAAACTAATATACTTAATCTGCAGAAATTAAAAAGTCGCAATATTTTTTGAACTGATCTTGCATTTGTGTAAAAGTCTGCATTGAAATTCAACTGCAAAGGAAATATAAAAACCTAGTTTAGATATATATTAAAATAAAGTGACAATTTGAATAGTGTTTGCCAATAATTACTTCTTTGACATATAAAACAAATACTCCATAATTAAAGTAACATTTTGGAATGACCATTAATTTTTTACCAAAATAAAACATGTAAAGTGATAATTTGGATAGTGGTTGCCATTAATTAGTTCTTTGACAAATAAAAAACATATTCTGTTGCTGTATTATGTAACTTTGATTCAATTTACCTTACATTCCTAGGTGAATTTTTTACCTACACAATATTTTGAGTTGTTGGGTTACAGGCGAAGAGAAAACAGTTATGGGTGCCTTTAATAGAGAAAGCTGTGGCTAAAATCCATGGGTGCTACGAAGCGTTGGTCTCCGGGCGTGCCATAGAGGGGTTGGCTACTCTCACAGGTGAGCTATTTGTCTAGCAAGTCAAATAAACCAGAATAAGTTATATAGGAAGCTCAATTATGCATATTACATTTAGTGCATATTTTTTGTGGATGATTCCATTATATCTGATGATTCAAATGTAAACGTATTGTAGTTTATTCTTAAATCCCACCAATAAAATTGAATTCCTTTTATTATCCGTGATTGTAGTTTCTGAGCTATGAAAAATATGTAAACTAGAGTACTTACAAACCTCCCCCGTTCAGCTCATTTAAAATACTTTTGTTTTGGATATGTATCGATTGGACTGCATAAGGTTGTTCATCATTTGGAAGTTTTTGATGAACTAGAAGCATAATAAGATGAATTAAAATGAATACATCATAGAAATAAGAAAAAACACACAACACAGCAAATGAATTTAACAGCACATACTTTAATCAAATACTAAAAAATCTGTTGAAACAAATACAATGATATTTGGCACATGCAATTGCTTGCCTGATTTATCTGAAGGCTATGTTGCTTATTCTGTGTTGCACGTTGAAGTTCAGCTAGGACAGCGAAGTAAGCAATTGCATTTTGTTGTTGCCCCTTGCTGCATAAACTGAACTAAAAAATTCACAAAATTCCATGTCTATTCCAAAACATGGTTACTGTAACTTTGATCAAAAATACCATTTTGAGGTTGTCTGCTTTATCTTGAATTCAACTGGTGAATTAATGCCATACCAAATCACCAAGGTTTATTTCACCTCAGAATATTATCTCTCAAGTTGTTTTTGTCTGCTTCCCTGGTGCATGTGAACGATTTTCCACCAGCTCTCCCAGGTCTACACATTTTTGTACGTGTATTTTTTTTAACCAGTTTTAATTCTTGGGGAACAGAGAATCGTACAATCAAGGGAATAAACATCAGGAATTTTAGAGGTTAAACAAATTTGTTTACTAAACCACACTATTTTATAAGACACATCCCCATGATTATTAATTCCCATTACTAGTCATCATATAATAAATTTATCATGAACACTTCTTTGTGAAATTTAATGAGCCTAATAATATACACTAATCAACTTATCTTTAATTTTTGGGATGCTCATGACTTATTTGACTTTCACAAATTTGGAGATTACACGAAGAGACTTAATTCACATGAATGATCGGTACAACTCGTATTCGTACTAGAGTCAAACATGTACATGCCTATAATAGACACTAAGAAAATTAGTCTTAAAGATGAAATATTGATATGTTGAATCAAATAAAGCGCTTCACCAGAATGGTCAGGCTACATATGATCAGAGAGTCATATCACACAATTTAACTGGAAGGAAAGGACCTGATCTGGCTACAGTTGCTCAACTCTAGACTGGACGTTGGATCTAAGCTCTACAGTTCATGTTGTAACAACGGTTTGGACGGTTTTTTCATATTTAGCTTATTAAACAGCTTATTGGACAACTTAATATTTAGCTTAGTACTCAATTTAATTCAAAACAATTCTTTATTCATCAAATATACAACTGTATTCATGAATGGTGTCAATTTTTACTTTAACTACAAAGAAAAAAGAAAGTATGTACATAATTATGAGTTTGTTTTTGACCAGTATTAATTAAAATTGTTTGTACAAGGCACGTCAACAAGAAATACTTTAAAAAATGTATTTATTTAATCTTTGTCACATTTATAAATTTTTTTATTTACATTGAGAGGTGGTTAAAAAACTGTATTCCTGTATAAATTGGCTTTTTTAAAAAATATTTCTTTATTTTATTTAATTATTTGTAAATTCTTTTTATTTCTTGTGTTTGTCAACATTTTTAAGTAATGTGCCAATAATATAATTTTCACATAAAAAACGGTTTTAAATTATGTAGAGACTGTAAACCGCCATTATTCCCATTTCAGTGAAGTGATTTCAACAATGTGCATCTTAACATTTAACATAATTCTTATGGCTTTTTAGGAGGAATAAAATTCTGTTCATATTACAGAGAGATTTTGACCAATACACTTCCACTCCATATGAGATGTGTGAGTGGATACAAGAAAAGTAAATAGATTTATTAATTTACAAGACAGAAATAACCTTTTAATTGCAAAAATATAAAAAATACTTGAAGATGCCATTGGTGTAGAAAAATTCACTTTGAGAAAAAGATGTGGTTTGATATGAAGGTGTGGTACAGGAGCTCCGTGTGAGAGTGTGCCACTACAGCCAAGCTCTCTACCGTCAGAGGATGAACTGGACAAGGACCTGATCTGGGCACAGTTGCTCAGCTCTAGACTGGCCAGGTTCCTGATGGGGGCATCCTGTGGCGGGGGCAACATGAAGGTGGACGAGGAGGAGTACCAACGGCGGGGGCTGCGGCCCAGGTACGTGTTTTCTGATTACAATTAAAACTTCTAAAATTAAGTTATAATTACAATTGAACCCGCTACAGACCAAAAAAAGTTTATGGTGTCCAAAAATATCACTGGTAAAAACTAATTATATTTCTACATGACAACTTAAATTAAATATATCAAATAACTAGAGATTCTCACAATAAAATTTGTTGCCCAGTCTTTAGATCTTGCAAAATGTGAATAAACAAGAACAACAAAATACATCTATTTGATTCTACTTGCTACACACAGTTTACTAATTGAACCTTGCAATTGTAGAAATAGCCCACTGTAAACTTTTAATTGCTTTTGTAACCAATCCAAAAGCTTTTCCTGCTGCAACTGTTCTGTTTTTATGGGAGTAAACCTGATTTGATCAAGAAAGACAATATAACCAAATTTGATGGTAAAATAATTCCTACTAGCTATGAATGAAATTTTCAACAAATATTTGCAATGAATTTGTGTATTATTTTTAAATTGGGCTATACATTTAAAAACTACTGTTTGATAAATCGGACACTTTTTTGTATGGTAACTCAGGTGAATTTTTCATTTTGGGTACTAGATAAAGTAATTTTCTACATAGCACCTATCTTCCAGAGCATGACATTAAGGCTTTTATTTATTATATATTTTGTTATTTGTTTAAGAGGTACAAACAATTTAGTAACCTGTTGTCCATGAACTAAGGCGATAAATTGGTGTATATTTTGTCATACAATTACATTTTTATTTGACTGATTTATTTAAAAGGTATAGCTTTAGATGAAAGGACCTATTTCTGGAGTGTGAATTTCGAAGAAAATAGTGTCTTTTCAATGTCTTGATTGTCTGATTTTTCACCAAAAAAAACCTTGTCACAAATCACACAAATGGTGGGATTTTCAATTGTAGTGCACATTTCAACACTCCATTGTATACAAAGTACGATAGGGACGATGCACAATCTTGCCAGGGCTGGTTGTGTATTGAATGTAGGATCTGACACCATTTTGTGCGCTAGTCTTGCCCATTGCTGCGCTATGTCAAAACATTCTGGACAGCCCTTGTTGTCACATTTTTTAATTTTTTTTATTCCGTAGAGGTTTTTTCACTGGAAGAAGACGGTAGATTTCAATCCTTGAAATGTTGTGTTATACTTTTTTGTAACATATAACGACGGCAAATGTCCAAAATGCTTTAAAACCATCCATCGTCAATAACAAAATTTGAACGAAGAACCCTTGTAGGTGTTGGAATAGTATCCAAAGGTAAAAAACAGCATGATACTTATTGATTTGGTTACTAAGTTGATAAATGTACTGTGGAGGTCATATAAAACTAAAAGCTCTTTATATATTGCACTAAGTAACCAATTAATTAGTTTTTTCAATGTTTTCCTAAAGTTTCTTGTACTATTATTTAGTTGTATTTTATATAATAGATATTTTCACAAACCTGTTTCTCGTTACTGGTTAATATAAGTTACATCCAATGTTCTTGAAACTAAATTCTTGGCGGATTAATAACATAATAGGCACGTGTATTAATTTTTTCTCTAGTGAAATTTGTAGATGACTATCTTGCAGCCGAGAAACAACTCACGTGCCTTGTCCGCGAGTTCAACCGAGTTTCTGATTTCAACTTTGAGTCTCTTATTTCAACTTCACTTTTTAGACTTCTAGTTTACTAATCTTCACTTTTTCCGACTACAGCTGTAATGTCGAGCCAAGATTCTGACGCCCGCATTTGTGAGTCAACATCAACGTGAAGAGAAGTAAATTTTAAAGTTTTAAATCATTATTAAGTTTGTATGCAAAATTCCCATAGAACATTGGAACCATTAGGCCCACACCCATGATATCATCTAGTTCATTATCACTCTATTAGGCAGCAACGTGACAATAAATTATTTTATTTTTAACATCTAGAAGTTGTGCTTTTATGTTTATTTGCCACAGTTAAAACATATCAGTAAACTTTGCAAATCGAGTATTCATTACTACAACCCATGTGTTTTCATCCATTCAGTACATTCTTTCTATAGCACTAAAACTTGGAAACTCAAGAATTGGCTTTTTGGGACTTCCGCAGTATTCCTAGATCAGATGGAACAAAGCACTTCAAATATTATGGATTGTTGTGCAGGCATGCTTACTCGGTGCTGGACGTAAGGGACCTGAACGGTATCAGGCTGGTGCGACTCAGGAACCCCTGGGGTCACTACTCGTGGCGAGGTGACTGGTCTGACGACTCCAACATCTGGACACCTCAGCTGCGGGAGCTGCTCATGCCTCACGGGGCATCGGACGGAGTTTTCTGGATCTCCTTCGAGGATGTTCTCAAGTATGTTCCATGATGTTCTCATTAAAGAACTGTGTGTGTTTTCTCTTATTTTTTTATTGGAGTTGTTTACAGTAAGATTGTAAAATACAGTTGCTATAAGAGTTTGGTCTACTTTACTTCAGTATGATAAGCTATATGAGGTGTAGTAGAAAGAAATATCTGATTCTCCTTTGGAAGTTGGCAGTGTGTAAGGGATCAATGAACTATTTGTAAAATGAACGTGATAAAAAAGTGGGCAGATATTCAGAAATCATTGATTACTATTAGGTGAATGACAAATATGAGTTTCAATTTTAAATGACTGCAAGATGTAATTATAGGGTATTTATTAGGTTGTACCAAAGTGGATAAACAACATACACTGCCAGTATAATTGTCTTAGGTTTCTGTACAGCAGGATTTCTCTCTACACATCATTCCTTAAGTTATGGCTCTGTGATAAGGTCTATGAAATAAGGTATGATGAGTTTAAAGTCTATCAAATATACAAATTTAAAGTTAATTTGTGATATTTTTTAAAAATCACTTTAAAGCATCTTGAGTTTTTACCTTGTTTTTGAACAGACTCGAGTCAATAATTTGGAGATTTTTCAGGTTGTTCTCGTTGTTTTACTAAGAGGCCTAATAAAGACTTGTACAATAAGGCATAATGCTTATTTTAAAATTTCCTATGCTTATTCTTAAGGAAAAATGCCAATTGATATCCTTGTTTATAAAATGATTTGTTAATTTTGTGACAGTGTTTACCAAGGTAGTCTGATTGAATGTATTTGATATCTCTTTCTTCTTTCTTCTTATTTTCTTTCTTTTTGTAGTTCTTCAATAATATTGGCATTCAAAACATTGAACAACCTTGGACTTTTAATGAAAAACAAAAGCAATTCAACAAACCAAAATCAAAATTCAACAATAGTGGAGTATACAAATTAAATTGCAACGATTGTCAATCCCACTATATTGCACAAACCGGCCGATCCTTCAAAATTAGATTTAATGAACACATAAAGGCATTGAAAACATCATCAAATTCAAAATATGCAGAACATTTAAATAACACCGGCCATACATACACTAACATTGAAAACAATCTTGAAATTTTACACACAAGCAAAAAAAAGGTCGCTTATGATCTACTTTAGAACATTTTGAAATTTACAAAAGTGCCAAAATTAATCATAATATATTATTAAATGACAAAGATTTTCTAACAAAAAATTTATTATTCGATTGACTTTTAAACAATATACATTGATCTCACATAAAATTAAATACAGCAAATTTAGCCACCAAGGTAGTAAAAAACACATGACAAATTAGTTTTAATTATTTATTTTTATAATTAACTTAACCTTATTTTGTACCTGAAGATGAAATCACTGATTTCGAAATGTACAGCGTAACAAAAATAAAAGTTTAAAAAGTGTTAAAGGTTTATTCATATTATGTTATTTATAGTTATTAAATATGTTGATCATCTTGATTTCTTAACTTAATTGTCACTTTAATATATTAAAATCACAAGTTTAAAATGGTTGTTTTAAAAAATGTATTAAAATATAAATTTAGTTTTAATATTAATCTCTGTCACACTGGCATGAAACTATTTCAAACTTGTGGTTGTTGAGGTAAACCACCCGTCCACGGTGTATAGTGGCTACCTCCTTCGTTTTAATGAAAACCCCATATTTTGACCCCAAAAAATCCAGGAAAGTAATTTCTAATACCTAAAAATACTGAAAAATGGCACATTGGAGGAATAAGGTCAATTTTTGAAATATTTTAAAATGTAAAGGTGAGTTGAGCTGTACCTAATCTTAAAAGTCTCTCAATTCACTGATCATTTTGAAAATATTTTTTCACTTCTTGCATACAGAGCGGTCTAAAATGTCAAAGTTGTACAGTTTCACAATTTTTTTTGCTATCGTTAAAAATTGTTTCAAATCCAAATTTTAATCCCAAGTTACCAAAGACGTACTCTTTCTTAAAATATGGTACAGTTGGAACTTTTCAGCATTTCCAATTATTAAAAATAGTTCATATTTAAGATATTTTAAATTTGTAAAACTTAAAACTTTCTAATAGCAAGGTATGACGTACATTACATGTATCAATAGCTCTCTTAAAAACAAAAACATTTTTTATTTAAAGTTTGGGTTTGTGTGGCTAAGAAATAATGAAAAAATTCTAATTTTCATGACAGTCAGGTAAGGAAAGATAGTGAAAAAATCCATGAGAGATGTTTCACAATGACCATGCTTTTAGGTGATATAAAAACTATGGCACACAATTCAAAACAAACGGATTGCAATGCTCAATAAAGGAATTGTGTGGCTCTGACAACACTCAGTCTCATACTGGTGTTGGGACTCAAATGGTAATTTGATAGTTTTGTTGGGGGCAGTTTGCTCAACCCTGGACTTGGCACCATTTGACAACCACCATTTCCTGCACATGGGTGCGAACTAGGAAACAGGTGCTTTGGATCATACAGTGATGTGAAAAATACTGTGGAGTCACGGCTACCATCATTGGTGTGAAGTTTCTATAAAGAAGGTATAGAAACCTTCAGGGGGTTGGTCATCCCCTAAGACAGGTTTTTGAACATTGATGGACGCTATGTAGAAAAAAGTTTAAGGTGTTTTCATATGAAAAAATTGGGTTGAAAAAGATTGGTGTACAAGTATTTTTTCAAAATGGTACTTACTTTCCAAATACAGCTTGTAACACAGAAGGGAACGGTCTGCCTTCTCTCCCTTTCCCCAACCACCAGCCTGTGTGTTACTCACGGTGTTGTGTTCTGCAGGTACTTTGATTGCATAGACATTTGCAAAGTGCGGTGGTCAGGATGGAATGAGGTACGGCTGCGAGGCACACTGCCCCCCTCTCTCCTTCCTCAGCCACATGTCATGTGTGCTACTCATGGTGTTGTGTTCTGCAGGTACTTTGATTGCATAGACATTTGCAAAGTGCGGTTGGTCAGGATGGAATGAGGTACGGCTGCGAGGCACACTGCCCCCTCTCTCCTCCCTCAGCCACATGTCATGTGTGCTACTCATGGTGTTGTGTTCTGCAGGTACTTTGATTGCATAGACATTTGCAAAGTGCGGTGGTCAGGATGGAATGAGGTACGGCTGCGAGGCACACTGCCCCCTCTCTCCTCCCTCAGCCACTTGTCCTGTGTGCTACTCACGGTGCTGGAACCTACGGAAGCAGAATTCACCCTCTTCCAGGAGGGCCAGAGGTAAAACCTATTCCTTCTCAATTATATTAAAATCTTGGAATTTAAAGTGCAATATTATGCTATTGACCAGTGATGGAACAAAGTCGTATAATCTCATACACACCATATTTATGTTAAAATGAATTATATGTACTAAATTTTATTTGACAAATTGTTGACTTGGAGTGAGATAATTTTTCATCATTACGAGAAATACCCAACACCACTGGTTATCATCCAACCCCTGGGATGGAAAAATTGTTGGACCACAGCTATTGGTCTGGTGTTTTGTGACAGTACAGTGAGAGTTAGTTGGTTGTGTGTTGCAGAAATTCGGAGAAGAGCCAAAGGTCCCAGCTGGACTTGTGTGTAGTTGTGTTCAGGACCAGGTCCCCTGCCAGCCCAGAGGTGGGCAGACTGGTAGAGCACAGCAAACGACAGGTCCGTGGCTTTGTCGGCTGTCACAAGATGTTGGAGAGAGACCTTTATATCCTCGTTTGTCTGGCTTTTAACCACTGGCATACAGGTATCACTGTTGTTTACATTGTTTTTTTGTTTTGTTTTTTTTTTACTTTTACTGTTATTTTTTTCACTTTTAATCCCCTAAATGTTAAGTAATTATGGTCTAATACATCTAATTATGCTATGGTTCAAATTTATTTCTTAAAATTTATAAAATTCTTGGATGCAAATGTTTATGTTTATAAATATGTGAATGTTCCTTGTACACTGTAGATATATGAAGACTATTAAGAATGAAGGTGAGAAGAATCTTTACCCTATCTCAAACAAAATATGACCTTGGTTTTTTTTTTTTCTTTTTGGTATGCATCTTCTTCTAAGTAAAGTTATCATGTGTGGAGGAATAAATTATTCCTTCCTATATTAGGGTCCATCTTCTCGTAGGGATTTCAATAATCAGTAGTATCTATAGTCAATCTCATCTTGTACTGAGTAATAAACCTTTCTAGATTTCTGCCTAATTTTAACTATCTTCTTGTAGAAGAAGTTATCTTTATCCCTAAGACAGGAATACCGTTTTGTAATAGTCTTATCTGGGAGAGTCTCCCCAACCAATAAGTTTTAACCAATTCTTAATGAGTGATGGTGTTCTGTATTATCTCCATCTGTTTCATAGTCACGAGCATCTCTTCTTTACTTTCTTCAGTAACTGCAAGAGCAGATTGCTCTCTTCCTCCTATTCTGTCTGACCGCCACTTTCTGTTCTTTGCATAATCATCCTAGATAGAATCTCCAGACAAAGGCCTCGTAGACCTCTCTTCTATTCCTCCCTATTTGATCTTTTTATTAATTGTCTGACATTGGTATTTTTGCCTCATCGTAGAAATATTTTGTTTTGTCAGCCATGTTTACCCATTATTTAGTACACTATTATGTACAGGAATTCTCAACTTAAGTCTCTTGATTTGTTTTTTCAGTAACAGTGTTCCTCTTCTTGACAATTGCTGACTACTTAAAGTAAGCCTGATGACTGAATTGTATCAGATGACATGTTAGGAACAGACTCGTCTTTACATGATTTTTCTTTTTCGGATTTCCTGGATTTACTTTGGTTTCATTGTGGTTGTGCTCATTTTTGGTCTGATGAAAAGCGATAATTTAAAGATTGCTCCCACTTTATGCAACAAAGGTTTGCATAAAACAATGTCTTTTGATACACAAAGTTTTAATATATAAATCAAGCCCTTCCAGTCCTTAGAAAATCCTGTTCCACCTTGACCTGGAAATTGAAAGGAGGATTATAGTTCAGGAAAAGCGGCTAGATGATAGTTTTGTAATTCATAGCTAGCGAGTAAATCATTTTACTTTTGATGATGATCTCTTATTTGTTGTGGTGTAGAGAGGTCTTCAGACAACTTTATATGCTGTACAACAGACGTCATCACTGTAGGTGCACACAATCTCTTGTCTGATCATCTTGGGAGAAAGTATGTTTATTTGTCCCAAAGGGCAGAGTTCTTGGGAAATCTGGTCCTAATATCTTGGTTGCTGGGAGGAACCACAACTAGGGTTTGCCAAAGTAGCAAGATGAAGTGACCTGTGGTCATGTTATTTGTCCATTTCTCCCACATGTGGGGGTCTGAATTAACAGTGCACCAGCAACCATTGTATAATTCCTTTCCTTCCCTACGGTTATCCTTAGTCACTTTAGTTTCTGTTTCTGCTGCTGGCCGAAGTAGACTATCAAAAGAAGTGTCAAAAAAAGGAAAGTTCGAGGTAGAAAAACATATTGGATATTTTATTATGTGGATTTAATGTTTTTCTCTGGTGTCTGACAGGGATAGAAGATCCTGCCAACTACCCCCAGTATGTGCTGGCGATTCACAGCTCCAAGAGACTACTGGTGGAGCAGGTGTCACCCCCTCCCTTCGTGCTTGCCGACGCAATCATCAGCCTTACTTTGGCGAAAGGCCAAAGACATGAGGTAATCAAATTTTCAAAAATAAAATAATCCAGTATTACAGTACAGGGGTTACTCTGAAAGTTTTAAGAGATTATAAAGAAATGAATTGTTCTAGATGTACCAAACATTAGGTGAAATCAAAGTAATTCCCTTCAATACACTTTTGAAGTCAAATTTTCCACTCGTTGAAAGCAACCAGCCACTCAGTTTTCAGAATTGAGCCAAAATACTTATGAATGTCACCATCAATTTCAGCTTCCGAAGTAAAGTGACAACCGTACATTGTTTCTTCAAACTTAACGGTGAAATAAGGTGGTGCTCCATAGTTGTGATGCCATTTTCAACCAAACACTCTCTAAGTTTTTGCAGCAGTGTGGAAAAGGCATTGTTGTGATGTAAAATTAATGTTTTAAGTCCAGAAAAACTTTTGGCAAGCATTGTTTAGTTTCCAATTTGTTGTGATAGTCCATTGTCCCTCCACCTTAATAGTCTTCACCAGTCCTGTATTCCTGAAGAAAACCATGTACATTACTTTCTTTACCAATTGTTGATTCTTGAGCATTATGGGGGATGGCTTGTCTTCAAACACTATACACAACTCTCTCCTTGACTTGGAACATCATAAAATGGTACGTACAACTCATTCACCAGTGAAAGGTTTGGAAATAATGTGATGATAACCTATATTAAGTAGTTGGAGGTCTGCTGACTGATTCTACATGCTTAGCTTTTTGCTCATATGTCATATTTTGAGATACCCACTGAACAATTTTTCTGACTTTTTAAAAAGTCATTCAAGATTATTTGCACTGCTGCAAACCTAAGGAAGTTTCAGTAAGTAAATGCAGTGTCTATCCTCTTGGATCATAACGTTATACTTGATCAATGTTGTTTAGTGGTTTAGTGGCAGCAGAACGCAGCCATCCTGAATGTTCGTCATCTTGAAGTGAATTATAGCCCCTTCTGAATTCTAAATACCACCCAAAAACAGAAGCATTGGATGGTGCTTTAGAACTAAAGGCAATTTTTTAACGTTCGACACACTCCTCTAGAGACAAACCAACTTTAAAATCGTAGAAAATCAACTCGAAAATGCTCTTTTAATGACTCTATGACATTGATCTGATCCAGCAGACAACAAAAGTACACTGATTAACCCAAGTTCCTGTGAGGTACTGATTGGCATTTGGACAATCAGACAAGAATGATAAGATTATTGCAGTATGCATTGTCTGCTGGTATCTCAAACCTTTCATAGTGACCCTCGTACAACATTGTTCATCCCAGTCATATTCCATGTCAAGTGTGACTTTTGCTAGAGTTGAGCTGATGTTTTTTTCTACCACTTCTATCAATTACAGGGCCGAGAGGGTATGACAGCTTACTACCTGACCAAGGGTTGGGCTGGACTCGTGGTGATGGTGGAGAACAGACATGAGAACAAGTGGATCCATGTCAAGTGTGATTGCCAGGAGAGCTACAATGTTGTGTCCACGAGGGGCCAGCTCAGGACTGTGGACTCCGTACCTCCTCTACACAGGTTTGTGCACAAGACTAGACCACTTCAAGTAATAATTATCGTAGCAATGGTTTGATTAATCCGGAGTCCACTCTGTGGTGGTCAGTGCATTTTATATAAACAGATAAGTTACTTTTTTGCATTCCCATGAAATCAATGTGTATACATGTATACAAGTATACAAAAAGGTGTCATCCCATAATAGTTTTGAAAATTGTATCAATCTGTATTCCCATGAATTCACTGTCCATTATAAAAGTATCCTGAAAGTTGAATTTTCACTCTGTCATTACCTCATGTATCCATGGAAGGTTTATAAATAAAATTGATTTTCTTCTGCGAGGTAGCTCTTATTTAGTGTTATTAGCTTCTTGTGACTCTTTGCCAACCTGGGATGCCATACACACAGAATCATGGGTTTATGTGTTACTCAAAGAAATTCCTGTTTCACAAAGGTAAATATAAAGAATGAGAGTATAAGTTCTCAGTTCTTAACCCTTTGGTTGGCTGAAGTCCCTTGTAAAAACTGCCAGCAGCCATCTTAATTAACCCTAAAGTTTTTCACAAGAAGTGTTTGTCTTGAAATGATAAGTTTTTCATATAATCTATGTAGCAAATGGATATCTTAGTTTATAGTGGTAGGTTGTTATGTTACAACTCAAATTAAATCTACAGTTGTTCTGTTTGATAAATGTGAACAGTTTGTTAACCCTTCCCGGGTCAATGACGGTTATATACGCCTAACTTAACATTTCCCGGGGGTCATATGCGTATATTTACGCATACACTTATTTTGGCCAAGCGCCAAATACGTGTATATATACGCATAATCATGTTTATGAATATTGCCTTGATGTTTGCAGTTGTCAGCTATTCCAGCTAATCGGGAACATAATATAAGTAGTTTGGCAGCAGTATGGTTGGGGGGGGGGGCAGCCGGAGTGGCTTGAGCTGCTTGGGGGGGGGGGGGAGGGGCTTTAGCGGCAACTGAATGAAGGTCTTTGTCGGTTGCCTGTTTGTTTACTGAGTCGCTCTCCACTCGGCGTACTGAACTGAAGTTGTTAGGTTGTTTCATACTCGATCATACCTATTGAATTGATGTAGATGAAATTTATAATGTACGTTGCCTTAAAATAAGTCATGAATATTTTATTCCTACATCCCACCCAGTTGTACTCTAAAAAGTAAATTTGCAATCAGTTCTGTAGTTATTGAGTGAAGTAGTTTGGTGGCAGTAAGGACGGGGAAGGTGTGCCGGAATGGCTCGGGCTGCTTGATGGGGGGAGGGGATTAGCAGCAAAGTCAAGGTCATTGTCAGCAGCCTGCCTCTTTCTTTCTCAGTCGCTCTGCACCCCGCGTACCACGGCTAGACGGAAAACTTCATCTCATGGGAAGAGACGCAAAGGGTCATCGATGCCATGTCTGCTACAAAAAATATGTGCGAAAAGAAACGATCTATTTTTGTAAAACGTGTGTCAACAAACCATTCCTTCACCCAGATAGCTGTTTCGAAGCTTATCATAACATGGAGGACTATGTGAATGGACTGTGATCAATCTCATTTGTTATGTGATTAGTTTTTACTTTATTTGTCTTGTATGTTAACGCTAATCATGTAATACGTACTTATTTTTAATCATAAAATGTTTTTATTACACTAAACATAAACATCAATTATATTTATATACGCATGTCAATTCGTGGAAGGGTCAATGACGCTTATATACGCATACTGGTCTATCACACAAAAAAAGATGGGAAAAATTATTTATGGATAGATTTCCATTTTTCCATGACAGGTAAGCAATTTAAAATCAAATTGAGCAGTTTTGGTCAAAAAATTTTTTTACCCCAACACATGAATAATAGTCAATCTAAGGCTACATACAGTAAGTTGACCCTGGAAGGGTTAACACGTTGACTGCGGCATACACCTTACAGAACACTCTTACAGTGTGAGTTGTTGGTCTCACTCAGTATAGAGCTGTAGTGAAGGTATTAACCCCTTGCGCTCGAATGGTCAGTAGTACTGGCCATGCAACGAACTTCAGAAAGCCCGTTATTAGTTTCGTCATTACTTGTCCTCGCCGCTCGAATGGCCAGTAGTAATGGCCGCGCTAGTTCCACTCCCAGCTAGTCGCCATGTTTGTATACTTTCCCAGCCAGCTCGTAATTCTTTTCAAATGACCTTTGTATTAGAAAACATAGGTATTTAAAATTGATGTAAACACCATTTATAGATAATTAAAGAACAACTAGACAATAGACAATATTCTTTATTCATAAAAGTTGAGTTTAGAATTTTTGTCAATACAATAAAGGACATACAGAACATACAATTTAAAATATCAGTTCATGATGGAATTGATTTCCAGTTTATGAACTCTTGAATAGTGTAGAAGGGTTGCTGGAGAAACCAACTTTTGAGTGAGTTCTTCAGGTGTTTGACTGGTGTTTTTCTTCAGTGAGTCTGGTAGAATGTTGAAATAGATTGCTCCTTTGTATGATGGTTTCCTCTCATATAAACTTAGGTGGTGTGTTTCAAGAGCAAAGTGGTGTCTATTTCTTGTGTTGTAGCAGTGATGGTCTTCAGTTCTAGTCTGTCCAGTTGTGTAACAATAGTATCAATTATATAAAGAGCTACTACTGTTAAAATCCTCAGTTCTCTGAAGGCTTCCCTGTCTCGTGGTCTCAGTCCAGTAAGAACTCTGATGGTTCTCTTTTGTATTACTAACTTTAATGAAACTAACTTATTCTAAGATAAACAAACTGTTTGTTAATGTTATTATTATACATACATTTTTAAATTCAATAATTAAAATAAATTGCTGAAATTACAATTTGATATTTACGTATGACACAGTCATAAAACATTTCCCAACATTTTTAGTCTTTGAACTTTTTGGCGGAGTGGAATTTTTCAAAACATAATCCCATGTGAAGTCCTGGGTTGTTAGGACATTTTTTGCTGTAATATTTGCTGCGTTTTCTATCCTTGCCAGGTCTCCTATCACTACAAACTACGCAGTCCTTAGTCTTGCCACCATCAAGTGGATAGGGGATGTGCAATTTTCCGTTTAGTATTTCTTCTTCATCTGAAGTGGAAGGCCTTCCTCTTTTCCTTGAATTTCTTACATCTCCCACTAATTCTTTAATCAACATTTTTCTGAATTTTCTTTGCCGTATATTTTCTTCACTGCTATCTGTATTATCTACTGACAACTCACCACTGTCCTCTTCCACATTGTGTTCATTTGTTATATTTTGAATATCCTCTTCATCATTAATGTTTTGTTCCATTATATGATAATCGGCATCTTCACCCAATTCTTCACGAAGTTCATCTTCAAATTGTTCATTGAAATGGGAATCTAAATCACTATTGTGTTCAGAACCACTGTCTTCATCAATGTCACTTTCATCGGCCAATATATTTCTAACTTCATCAGAATGTAAACAGTCATCCATTGTTCATTTATTGAAAAAAATGTACTAAAATTATACAATATTTACAAAATAATAAACTTAACAAATTGTATTGTTCACAAAGCCTACTACAAAAGAACTGTTCCAAATGTAAACACTAACTATTTACAAATATTTACAAAATAATCAATTGCACAGCTGTCATTTTATTATGAAAGATGTGTTATAAAGATTCAACTATTATTTACAAATATTTACAAATTAATAAAAATTCACTGCTAAATAACATCAAACAGTACGAAACACAAGTCAAATGAACACACAACAAGTAGTAATGGGCGAGGGTGACTGACCTTTGAAACATCAGTTGTCTGAATCTTCTACGCAGAAATGTAATTGGCGGGAAACCATTGTCAGCAGATGTCAAATTTAGTTTAAGAGTTCCTCAATAGGTTACAGCACTCGCCGGACATAGAAGTATAAATTAAAATAATAATAATAAAGTGTTTACGTAGTGTCCAGTAGTACTGGCCATACGAGCCAATGGTCGTATTCTGTACTGGCCAGTACAGGTGGCCATTCGAGCAGCCAGGACATAGCGTAAAAAATTAAAACCAAGCTGAGACGGAAATGTCAGCGGGCAGTACAGCTGGCCATTCGAGCACCGAGGACAAACTATAAATATTTCTTTCGAGTGCATAGGGTTAAGCAAGTACAGATTTATCCCATTTCAATATTTAAAGTCATTGTTGATGTTATAAAAGTGCATTTTAGTCTGGCATTGTGTGTTCTGAATGTTTATTTTAACTCCAGTTCGTTTGCTCCACTGTGCTTAGAGATCATGTTTAAAACATCGTAGTACACTCAATTCTACACCCAGAGACAATGAGAATAATTCACATATTATTATACTATATTTTGTAGTGTAGATGTCTTTGATGTCAAAACGATGTAAGGAGTTCATTTTCAGCTTTTTCGCCACCAAGTTTTTTTAGATCTCTTCAAACAAACGTGTCAGTTTCCAGATGCATTAAGAGGAAGGTGAACATTGGAGCTAAACTAAACATTCACGTTGATTCAACCCTTCCTACCATAGCTACATTATGCTGTGTTGTATTCAAACATTAAATAAAGATTGTTTATGTGGATGAAATAAAAATCAAATTTGAATATTGTATACGTGTTTAAATATTACAAAAATTGTTTTGTATGTTTTTAAATTATTTAAAGATTTTTATAATTTATCAAATAACAAACATACTGTTTTTTGTCTGGCAATACTGTCGGGTTAGATCACACATTTTTGAACTTACTTGGCTGTTCTTGAATGGAATATAACCTGTTTTTATTTGTTTAGCAGCGTAAAGGATCAATTTGCTAAGCAATTTATTCTAAATTCTAAGTGTTCCTGTTGCTTGGCAACAATAAGGTGAAAATTTTTGTTTTATGAATTTTAAGTAATTTCTTAGTAATAAAATTTTTAGAAATGAATCACCAAAAAATTAAAGTAAGTCGTAAACCTCAAAAAGAAGTTGGTGGACACGATAGGAATAAAATTCTAAAGGAGATCAATAAAATTGCAACAAACCCGTTGAAAGCATTCACGGCTTGTCCGATACAGAGAGTCGTCGTTCGGAAGAGTGTGCCAGAGTTCAGGCAGGAAGGAGTACACAAGAAAGTCTCTGCGAAGGCTTTCAGGAGCCAGGCGTCACAGACGGCACTGGGTGGGGTCAACGACTACGAAGGGGTGGTGAGGTATCCGAGCTCCCGTGTCCTGGATGTGAGACCCAAACGAGAGATAGGATTGCAGGTCGATCACAGCCCCAGCCCGAGAGAGCTAGACCAGGACATCGGCCTGATAATGTCTCGCCACACATCCCCCGTTAACCACGTACGAGTGAACCAGACTCCCATTGTGAAGCCGAGGACGGTACGCTCTGCCAAGAAGTTGGACCCTTGCAGGGCCCCTCCCAGCTACCAGAGGGGTGTGGTTCCCAAGTACCTCCAGAAACTGAGGGAGGAGGACAAGAGCGAGTATGTCAAGAAGCCCCTGATTGATTCTAGCGAAAACATTATGGATTCCGACATGATCGAGAAAGAGGAGAAACTGAGGAAACTGGCCGCCTGGCATCAGAGTTACAAAAAAATGGTTTCTGAATTAAATGAACTGTCTGTTGCATCGTAAAAATTTGAGTTTCATTATAACTGCTTATCTTTGGCAGTATAGTACAAATTATAATTGGTTCATATGATGCAGGAAATTCACAAGGAGTAATAAGAAAATCTTAAATTATAGCATTGGCCGAGTTGTACTTCAAATTAAAGGGTTTAAATTTATTTTATATTAACAGGATTTTTAATAATTAAAATAAACTATATCAGAAAGGAATGACAAATTTTATTCAAATACAGTTAAAATTATGCTGTTATAATATTCTACGACAAAGAACATGTACATGTATTATTTAATAGAATTGGCATAATTTTTTTTACTATAGCAGTGTACATCAAGATTACACTCATAAGTAAAAAAATATACCTTTGAACACTTGTATTTTTTTTATTTGTACAATATACAAAACATTTTTTACTCAATTTACGTACCTGAAGATGGATTCTGTGAATCTGAAATGTACATTTGTACAAATAAAGAAAATACAAAATTGTTTAAAGGTATATTCTTGTTGGTTGTATTAAACACTTTTCGAGGCTATATTTCTAAAATACTCTATCACTCATCTGTTGCACACATCATTTTGTTCTGTTGTGTTTTATTCAAGCTCTTGTTTGTGCACATGACACGATGCAATGATCCATAGTGTCTGTCTAGTTAAACTAGATGGCCATAGCTGATTGAATACAGTAGTGCAGCAACATCTTTATGACTAATTATATTGTTTAAATGGTTATATGGTTATAATTAGTTTTAGTTACACTTAAAAATGCTGTCTTTAAAATCAATGAATGGTTAGTGAAGAAGAAAATACAATCACTATTTGGAATTTCCTACAGCTATTAGATCCAGATATGAAATGGGAGCTATTAATTAATCCCATTACTAAAATAAGAAATCCTAATGGATTTATTCCTGAACTGAAGACTGATCAATCAAAATTCCATAATTATTGCAGAATGAATGTGGCAACATTTGATTAAATTTCGGAACTAATATGGGCACGATACAGAAATTAAACAAAAACTTCAGGAAATCCAAATCATCAGAGGGAAGGCTCTCACTAACATTATTGTAAGTTGGTATACCTGCTATTTCCTGTTTCCTTTTTAAATGAATTATATCACCAATAAGCATCACATTGAATAAATGCAGTGTAACATTTTACTTATGTACGTGGTAGAGTCAAAAGGTTCATGCATGAACAATATTTTGATTCTTTGAAATACATTTAAATTCATTAAATTTTTGATTTTAATATAGCTAAAACTCTTTTTAAACTTTTATCCATACTGTCTTTCCTCACAGTAGAATATACATAACTTTTACTACCTATGTAACGTTGTACATTTGCAAGGCAGATTAATATTTTCAATGTAATCAATGTTAAATAAATTATACATTTTTAATTTCATGTAAATGATAATTTATATTATTGTAAATTTATTTAGCATGATTATTAAGTAACAGGTATCTACCATTGAATATAAAAAAATGAATAGGTATAGTATTTTCTATATTATGCTATGATCAACCAAACCAATAATCCGAAAAGCAAAAATAATTATTGGACCATATAATAGATGAATTATTATGTCTAGGACAGATGATTTATGTTGTAATGAACAAAATGGGGGAAAAGTTTTAAATATTGAAAAAATGTTTCAGGCAAGTAATTATTGTCCTGACCCAGCTAGAGGGCAGCGGTGGGTTTTCAATAGCCCATCGTCTCACCCACCGGCTGGCAAACTCTGGCGGACTGCACGATTGGGGCCCGCCAGGCAGCAACCACTGCCCGCCTATTGACAAGCAGGTGGAGGGCCTCCACTCTCCCCGCCTCATCACGTAACGCTGGTGAGTTTCTCTTATTGTATAACTGACACTCACCAAAACTGCATATACATGTCTTTATTAAAGAAGTATTTATTGAGGTATCTGCAGTACCAGTTGCAACAATTAAATTTGAAAAAAAAAATGTAAGACTTCTTTAAAGCTGTCTGAAGCAAAATCCAATAAAAAATGGAACAATAATTTATTTACCACTCTCTCTTTCCAGTAAAATCTTCATTGAATATAGTAAAATACCATATTTGTAATAAAATTATTAATTTAAAGAAATTGTTAATCATTATTATTTTTTAGTTACTTTCTAACTAACTTTAACATACTTTACCTAGGATATGACACTGTTCTTTATGTAAATAAAACTTGTCATGCTTGTATCTTACATAATAAACTCAAAAAATAAAAGGAGAAAAATGTTACAAGTAATGTTTTTTTTACTGGATTTCCACAAACTTCTTTCGTAGCCAATTATGATGATTTTTTTTGCTGGACACATAAATACTTTACAGTTAATTAAACATACTATACAATTGGAAAACAATCCGTAATACCTTTAGCTTGACGTATAAGTTCTTCATTCATACAACAAACCATGAATCATCAAGCGGTTTTTGAGCACAGGAAATAATAATGTCTTTTAAATTCCCATCACTATTTCAGAATTGCAGTCAATCACTGTTAGTACGGTGTTAATAACCTAAAAAAAAGGCCTAACCTTGACATCCAAAGTAAAAGTTTTATTCCAACTCCAAATTGTTCTATATAAACCTCTTAATTGTTTGGTAAAAAGTTACACCATTTTGAGCGTCGGGTTTGGGGGGGAGATGGGGAGAAAAAGTAGGAAATTTAGTAGTTTTTATTAGTTTTTTGGAAAATTGGTTGAAAACTAAGCTGTTTAGCACAAAGAGTGTTATATACAAAAATATTCTACATGAAATTTTAAACGAAAAAAGATGTCCTATGCATATTCCCTGTAAATTTACGGTTCATGAGTTGCAGCACTGGTGTAATAATAAAAATGATATAATTTTTAAGGTTTTTTTTCCAAATAATAAAGCTATATACGAAATAAGTAAATGATTTAATTAAAGAGTAATAATATACATACAGTATTATAGTCAAAAAGAGGCTAAGAGGGAGCACCATAGAAGGTTGAAAAAGTAAAAATAATTGTTTAGGAGAAACGTGGTATATACAAGCAGGCGTGGCCGCCATCATAGTGGACCTTGGACCGCGGGCCGCAACCAAATGGCGGGGGTTCTGTCTTCTGCACCTGTTGTCTGCCCCCTCCATTCCACCCCTACCTCACGCGCTGTCACAGATCGATCGATATTCTTCTTCAGTTCAGTCTTAGGAGACAAGTTGGAGTACGTTTGTGCGTGGTACATTCTAGTGCAGTTTTGCTGTAAATTTTTTATGGTTGGTGTTTATAGTAACGTGCGAATTATGTGAAAATCACTTGAGATAGTGTGTTAGTTATGGCGGAGTGTGTTGTAATAAAACCTTGTAAGGACAAGGGCGGTTGGGTGAACTACATTACTGCTGACTAGAAAGGCGGTGGACAAAATAATTCAGTGCAGTGAAATATACGTAAAGATGGCGTCAAAGCCAAGTTCCTGCAGAATGATTCGCTTCAAGTACATAGTAAGTGTCGACAAACCTATATATTACGTCCAAAACCACCTGAAATGGAAAAAGAACCTCCAGCAAAGATTCCACGTGAATCATTTGATTTTAAAGCCTTGTGTTTTCTTTGTCCGGTCGCAAGTGTGTAGATGTATCTAAATGCAGGAATCCTGCTCAAGAAAAAGTGGGAGTTTAGTGCAGAAACTTCGAACTGATTGAAAGCATCAGAACGGAAGCAAATAACAGGCATGACAAGTGGGGAGATGAGGTAAGTGTGAGGCTCTCTCAGGTCATAGATCTCGTAAGCTCAGATGGGAGGTACACACTGGCATTGTTATCAGACATTTCAAAAGCCAAGGAGCGTCACGGCCCGAAAAAGGAGAAGTTAGCAACCAGTAAAGGTGGGTTCTAGTGCTGATGCAAAAGAGAAGACGCTTTTTGAAAAGCTATGGCATTATTTGGAGGAAAACAATGAATGTCAATACGACTTTGAAGAACTACAAAATACTATTCCTTCGTCTGAGCCCTGAAGTTGAGAGCCCATATACTGTCACAACATTTCAAAAGAAAACTTATCCAGCGTTATGGTAATAGTTTAAATTTTGCAGTTTTTAACCAAGGAAAAAGAAGTGTGATTTATTTTTCTGGACATCAACTAATATTTTATCAGACACCACTGGTATAAAAATCGGAAACTGTGATAAAGAAGCTGAAGAGGAATGAGATTGATCAAAACTGCAGCAGCAATTATTCGACGTGAGATAAAGTCCAAAAGTTACGACTATTCCCAGTTTCCAACAATTGAAGATATTTGTAAAAAGGGATCTGAAACTGGTACCTGAGTTGCTCAGATGTCTTGATAACTGAAATCATTCAGCCTACTTGTACAAGACAAACATCCGAGAAAATCCAAGAGGGCAAAACAAATTATGGAAAGGAAAAAACAGCATATGTCGCACATTATAATACGCGCTGCTCGTCCAAGATCGGTTTTGTTATCCCCAGCCCAACTTGGAACGGGTGTTTTGTTACATAGAAAATTTGGTTCGAAGGTCCATGATTGAACACCCTGTGCAATATGGGTGTTTGTGTACCTTACCAGGAAGTGTTGAGATATTGAGAGATCCGTCACTTGCCAAGAGAAACACAAGAATAGAAGAACGGTTATGTGCAATTCGTGTTTGGTTGTTCGAGTAATGGCAGACTACAATGTTCACACACTAGATGGTCATAACACCTTCCACGTCATGGGGATGGGGGTGGAATTGCTTGCATTACACCTAAAACAGCGTCTTCAGGTTGAGGAAAAAATGTTACCTCGAAAGAATTGTTGCTGCTCAAGCTGTTGAAAACAAAGGCCTGTTTGACTTGCAAACTTACAAAGCCCCGGCTACATCTGTATATTCTAAAATAGTCGCTACAAACTTGCTTCCCTAGAAGGACAAACCATCACTTTCATACAAAAATTCCTGCAGCCCCCAGGAATTACTGTCCCTTATAATGTGTACTTGCAAAGATGAATGCGTTCGAATTGTGAATGCAGAAGGAGTGGTCTTTAACGTGCACTAGTATATGCAGCAATTGCTCAGGCCTAAGCATGTGATAACATAGACAATAATAACATTTTAGACGGGACGAGCTAGAGGAGGAGGTTAATGTGCTGGAGGATGAGTGAAGTAATAAAGACATAGAACATTCCAAATTGAAAGATATTTAATGCTTAAGAAGTGAATTTATGTTGCAATGTTCGTAGAAAGTTCAGGGTGGTTTCTCCTGTACCTACAGGTTTTATATGGCCTAGGCCTGTGGAAGCGCCTCTTTTCCCTTAAAAAAGAGTGCCCCTTTAATAAGGGTGTGAGGGTTGTCGTTCCTTCAAGGGCTTATCACTAACATACACCGGCCAGTGACATAGGGCAACATTCTTTTACGAAGCTTATTTTTTAAAAAATTATCAAAATTACGAAAAAAAAGTTAAATTTACACCGTCTGTCTGTAACTCTTGAAAACCGTACAATTTAGGAGTGATTATTTTTTTTTTTATGAAAAGGACCACATTCTTATTTAAAATTTAAACACGTAGAACATTTTTGTATATAACAATGTTTAGGATAAACCGCTTAGTTTTTGAAAAATTTACGAAAAAACTAAAAAAATTAGTGGATTTTTCAAATTCCCCCCCCCCCCCTCACCACCAAACCCGACGCTCTCCAAATGGTGTAACTTTTTACCATAGAATAAGGGACTATGTAGAGCAATTTGGTGTTGGAGGAAAACTTTTACTTTGGATGTTGAGGTTTAGGTCTAATTACACCGTACTATGTCTAATTACAAAGCAACAACAGAATCCTGCAGGTTTTACACTCCATTACAATCAATCTCACAACCAAATAAAAACAAACAACACATCTAATCTCTCAAATTACACCTGACAACCTAAAACAATTCAGTGCTGCCAGTAACAGAACAGAATTAAATGTATTATCTTCTTAGTAAAAGAACCAATAAACACCATGGAATCAACAATTAGGATATTTTCAGAACAAGAACGGCTCTTAGTGTGTCTTGTCCAACGGGTTTAAATTGTTTACAGGTAGCCAAGCTACATATACTGAACTCTACTTACATACATATCATTGCCATAATTTAAAGTGTGTATTTCTGTTCCAGGTGGCCGTGCTGCACATAATGGTGCTGAACTCTACTTGTGATATGTACATTCACCTCGTTGCCATAATTGAAAGTGTGTATTTCTGTTCCAGGTGGCCGTGCTGCACATAATGGTGCTGAACTCTACTTGTGATATGTACATTCATCTCGTTGCCATAATTTAAAGTGTGTATTTCTGTTCCAGGTGGCCGTGCTGCACATAATGGTGCTGAACTCTACTTGTGATATGTACATTCATCTCGTTGCCATAATTTAAAGTGTGTATTTCTGTTCCAGGTGGCCGTGCTGCACATAATGGTGCTGAACTCTACTTGTGATATGTACATTCATCTCGTTGCCATAATTTAAAGTGTGTATTTCTGTTCCAGGTGGCCGTGCTGCACATAATGGTGCTGAACTCTACTTGTGATATGTACATTCACCTCGTTGCCATAATTTAAAGTGTGTATTTCTGTTCCAGGTGGCCGTGCTGCACATAATGGTGCTGAACTCTACTTGTGATATGTACATTCATCTCGTTGCCATAATTTAAAGTGTGTATTTCTGTTCCAGGTGGCCGTGCTGCACATAATGGTGCTGAACTCTACTTGTGATATGTACATTCATCTCGTTGCCATAATTTAAAGTGTGTATTTCTGTTCCAGGTGGCCGTGCTGCACATAATGGTGCTGAACTCTACTTGTGATATGTACATTCATCTCGTTGCCATAATTTAAAGTGTGTATTTCTGTTCCAGGTGGCCGTGCTGCACATAGTGGTGCTGAACTCTACTTGTGATATGTACATTCACCTCGTTGCCATAATTGAAAGTGTGTATATCTGTTCCAGGTGGCCGTGCTGCACATAGTGGTGCTGAACTCTACTTGTGATATGTACATTCACCTCGTTGCCATAATTGAAAGTGTGTATATCTGTTCCAGGTGGCCGTGCTGCACATAGTGGTGCTGAACTCTACTTGTGATATGTACATTCACCTCGTTGCCATAATTGAAAGTGTGTATATCTGTTCCAGGTGGCCGTGCTGCACATAGTGGTGCTGAACTCTACTTGTGATATGTACATTCACCTCGTTGCCATAATTGAAGGTGTGTATATCTGTTCCAGGTGGCCGTTGCTGCACATAGTGGTGCTGAACTCTACTTGTGATATGTACATTCACCTCGTTGCCATAATTGAAAGTGTGTATTTCTGTGCCAGGTGGCCGTGCTGCACATAGTGGTGCTGAACTCTACTTGTGATATGTACATTCACCTCGTTGCCATAATTGAAAGTGTGTATTTCTGTGCCAGGTGGCCGTACTGCACATAGTGGTGCTGAACTCTACTTGTGATATGTACATTCACCTCGTTGCCATAATTGAAAGTGTGTATATCTGTTCCAGGTGGCCGTACTGCACATAGTGGTGCTGAACTCTACTTGTGATATGTACATACATCTTGTCGCCATATTTTAACAGTTTTGTAAGTCAAGTGTGTTGCTACCAGTTATTGTTTAGCTTACGGTAGTCACATATAAGGCACACGTGCACAACTAGCAGCCGAGGAATCTCGATAAAACATATGTTGTTGTTATCATTGGTTTTCTATTGTTAAACAATTAATTTAGCACAGCTGGTCTGTCTATCATACCTCTGGGTGCATGTTTCTTCCATTGTATTTCCTTTGCCAAATTGTTGGACATAACATAATAACAGGTTTGTATTGCACTTATGTAATATTAAATTATTGTATTGATCTCTCTAATTAATGTTGTAGCATTTTGACCAAAATATTACTTTTATGAATTTTATTTATATATTTTTGCTTTTATTATTAGAATTGTTTCTCAATTATATTTACGTTACAGAATGATTAACACCCAAATTTTATGTTCAGTTGAGAATTAGTCTAGATATAATCATTTGAAATAATAGATTACAAATCGATCATTTTATTTTTACAAAATAGTTGAATGTTGATGATAGATTTTGTTTATTATTCTTTGCCTTTATTGATGATTAAATTTGGTTAATTGTTATTTGAAATACAACGGAAAGAACCAATGTCATTTGACTATCATGATACATCACTTTGTATGTTTTTTTATTGTAATCGATACTTATAAGATGTACAAAATCATCTCTAAAACAGGTTTCATTTTTAAGAAAGCATTTATTTAGCGAATACTGTACTATATTGTACGTGTACAGTTTGAGGTAATGTACCACGATTAGTCAGAAGAAGTGATACTAGTATTGGTAGCTATTATTATCTTTTCTCAATGTCAGCATGTTCCATATATTTATACATATTTTTACGTAAATTTGGCAGTTTTTTATCTTATAAAAATGTGTTTTTAATATTTTAACAGTTACCATTTAGAAAGCACAAACTGATTGTATTGTAAAATAAGTTATTTAAAATAAATAGGTTAATTTTTAAAATATTTTATACACCGATTATTGTAATTGAATATTTTTTTGTATTTAAGATATATTTTATGCTTTACATAAAATGTTTTCCGCCAAACAATTTACTACTGATATTTTTGTTTAACTTATGTGTTATGAAATGTGAAATGATTAATTAAAAAATTGTATCTGTAGGTTTTAATAAATTACTATTTTTATTTATTGTAATCTAGCGATACATTTTTTATTTTTGAACATATATAATTTCTTTATTTATTCTCATTTACAAAAAATTTGTTAAAACTAACAGTTGCTTTAAATAAGTTCTATTTATGGTAAAATGGATAAACAAAATATTAAAATGTATATTTTTATTTAGGTACAATACATTTTAGACTATTATGAGATTTTTAATGTGGAAAGTATTTTTTTATCAGATTTGACATAGCATTTATTTAGCTATTATTACTCAGGCCGTAGGATTTTTCCTTGTATGACCCGTAATTACAATTCGGAATGGTAGTACTCAAAAGTTGAGTGTTGCTAACTGGAAAATCTCGTTTTCTCTCGATGGCCCTCGAAATGTTCGTAAATTCTTGCGAACATTTACTGAATTCGTGTTTGAGCGGTTTGTAATTTTGAAATTTCCATGTTGGCATCCAGAAAACACAGGCGCAAATAATTATCACCACAGAATACATCATTATATGGTTGACGAGTACTGGTAACCTTTTTGGTTGTGCCATAAGTACCAAACCAGCGGTATTATTATTGTCAACAAGAAAAGAATATGCACCTAGGTTTGAAATTAAAAAGCCCAATATGGTTCATCCTTCTGAGTAATAATTTGTTACATTTTATGTAGCAGCTATCAATAAATGTTTTTATTGAGGTATTAGAATCAAGAATCAAGAAGCTTTACTGTCATTAAATACACAAGTGGACATTGTCATGAACATAGTAAATATGTATTATAAATAAAAACTATAATACAATTATTTTCCTTTAGGTGTTTGATGTATTTGTAATCTAAAGATAAATATTATTCTAAAGTTAAAAATTAAAAAGTGATCAACTAAAATACACAAATTATCAAATAGAAACACACAAAAACAGGAAAAAAAACAATTAAGTACCAACAGTAAGACAAAAGACCTTCACACTAACGTTTAAAATTCAAACAATTAAAATTAATTACCGCTTTAACACATTTATAAATAAATAAAAAAGTTAAAAACCGATACAATATTTTTTTGTAATAACAAAGTTTACAATTTACATTGAAGAACTTATATGACAGTTAGACAATAGACATCTTTTATGTCAAAAGTGTAACAATGATCAAAGAAATCAAATAAAATGTCGCTAAACTACAGCATGCTTAATTTAAAAAGTCGTCTATATCTAAAAAGTCTTCTACATTGTAGATACAGTTCTTTATCAAAATTTGTTTTATGTGTCTCTTGAACAAATTGACTGGAATAGTTTGAATGAAATTAGGTAGTATATTGTAAAATTTAATCCCTTGGTATTGGAAACTTTTATGAGTTAAACTAAAGATACACTTGCTATTAAGCAGCCTATGCTTGTTTCTTGTGTCATGATTGTGAACTGCAGCTAATTCCTTATCTACCTAAACTGCTTCTAACAAACATTAAAATAGATAATATATACATGGACGACAATGTTAGTACACCAAGTTTCTTATAAAAGGGTTTACAATGCTCTTGACTAGAAATGTTACTTATAATTCTAATGGACTGTTTTTGTAAAACGAAGAGTTTTTTAGCAGATGGAGGATTACCCCATATAGAGATTCCATAGTTTAGGTGACTAAAAATATGGGCCATAGTAAACACTTGACAATACATCACAGGAAACATTATTTTTTTTAAACTCTTAACAGGAACAAACCCTTAGCTACTCGGGTTGTTACAACATAATCGGTATTATCACATTTGTTGTCTAAATATATCTATTTATATGACAAATGTTATTTATCATATATGTAGCTTTATTTATAATAATAATAATATTTATAATAACTCATGCTTTATTTTGGCTTAAACAATTTAATCGGGTATAGTTGTACATGAAAAGACTTTTTAGTAAAAAAGAATAACGCTAAGCGTGTTTTATTATAAGCTAAAGCAAATTTAATACAAATATAGTACATACCATTTTCATCAGTTCAGTGTTACGTAAAAACATTGTAAAGTTCTAAAAATACAGGGCCTAGATCTTGTCGCCATAGTTCTAAATCTCAGCATACTATGAAGTGCAGGACATGAAAATGACACCTACAAAGTTCTGTACCAGGTCTCCATTTTTTGGCCACGTCACAAAATCATTTGTATTTTATAGGAACTCTTTCCCCAGTGGTCCAGTAAAGTTTGAAGTATGTCCATTTTCAATTCATAATCAGACTTTTTTGGTCCGTGGCATTCCAGAGTAAGTTGAGGACGATGATTTTTCATTCTCATCTTCCACTATAATAACGTCATTCATCTTCAATCAAGATGCACGGTATTTGAGACCTCTAGCTAATGTGGCAAGCCTTAATCAAAGGTCGACAAGGTTGATTGTCCCATACTGAGTGATACAATACAACAAGTTTATACATAATTTTCAACAAAATAAAACCTAATAACATTTTTTATCTTAAAACATATAAGTTTGAAATTAAAATTGTATTAAATATAAAGTACATCAGTGTATAAAAGTACATTCAAACAAATATGTTTTACAAAGCATCAATATCCGATTTTAACAGAATAATCAACAACATTTTTGATTCACACAATATTAAAGATATCAAAATTAATATGAAATATAATAAACTGATTACAATGAAATATTAAAAGACCTCAACAGAATGTAATGAAAGAGGTATCTAACATTTATCACACATATTGATAGACAGAAAGTTAAACTGGCTGTATATTTGTCTGCCTGTCCGCACAATATCTTGATCATGAACTGACCTATAGTTTGACTGACTATAGTCAAATTTTGCATGAAACTTCATTTCTATATAAATATTACTGAGTTCAATGACGGTGTATGTTACGCCATGACATCCGTTTCGGCGTTAGTGAACATTTTTACATTAGTCCTTATGGGCAACCATGATAGGAACGTAAAAATCACAGAATAAATCAATTTGTTATGAGGACTGAGTACAATCGTATTACAGTTGAACACATGACAATTATGTGTTTAAACACATGTAGGCTAATGGAATGAGCCATAGACTTGAAATTTTGCATGCAACTCCAGTGAGGCCTGTTGTGCCATATACGGTGTGGTGACTCTTTACCTTGTTATTAGTTGGTATCGTACCACTAGAAAGTTACGTTTTTCTAGTTGAAAAACTTCATTATAATTGTTTACTTAAACATGTTGGGATCAACCTACACTTGATAATTTTATTTCATACCAAAGTGCATATGCTTTTCTTAACCGCCATTATACGTTGTGTTGTAATTTTAAATTGGATTATATGTACAATTTGTTGTGAACGATGAGTTCAGCTCCAGTTCACGTTCCTCTTAGTGCAGCATCTGGAATATGATGCTGTCACAGACTTGATTCCTGGAATCTGGAGTCATGTTCGTCTGAAGAGATCCAAAAACGTCAGTAACGAAGAAGCGCAAAAATTAACTCTTTACATCATTTCGACATCAGATATTTCAGAAGCTGCACTTAGATGAAGGTGAACTGGAGCTAAACAAAATGTTCACATTGAATCAACTCTTCCCACCATAGCTACGTTATACAATTTGTTCTCGATATTCATATTTTTGGATACACATATCCATATACATTTGATTTTTGTTCATTTTGTTTTGAGTCAAAATCTTAAAAACACTACTTTATATGTTACTATAAAACCAGTTTTTAAAGTGCACTGTAACAATTCGCTAGACTACAACATGGTGAAAAGTTTTAAAATTTCCAAATTTTTGTGCTATCTTAATGCTAAGGACATCAAGAATAATTGTTCTACTAAGTTAATTGCTGTAAGCAAAATTATTTAAAGAGATTATTTTTAAATAGAATCTTAAAATGTTTTCGAACAGAACGTTTGGGGAAATCAACTTATAATCAAAATCGAAATAATAAAACATTTTTCTAAATACGTTTTTAAAAACAACATTTAAAAAATATAATTTTGCTTGGTACAAAATAATGTTTTTAGTTAAAATAGTACGTGACAGTTAAGTAGCAACCTGAGAACTCACGTTTGACATGTAATGATTTTTAAATATTTTCATTGGTGCC
>NW_025782025.1:0-54297 GCF_021130785.1 Homalodisca vitripennis | reverse complement strand
TTTTTGAAATAAGAATATGCCCATATACATACCCAGGGATCCTAAGAAATGACCATATAAAAATTTCAGTACAATCAGTTGAATAGTTTACTTGTGAAAGCAAAGTCCACAAACTTTCACTTCTGTAGTATTATAAAATAAAGTATTAGTATTATAAATATAATTAAAATAATTATTCACATTTTCGTGAAGGACGTGCACAATTATTTTGGCGTCGCATACAGTAAAGCCAAAAAAAACAATGAATACTATGTTCATATCACCCTAACTCAATTCCCTCAATTTATTGTTAAAAAATTATACCATTATGAAGCAAAACCCATGAGAGTCCCTGAACAGTGGAAATCATATAGAATTCCAAGATTTTAATGTTGTTATTTTGTTAACGCTTGAGCTTGGTGTTTATGAGCGACTTTTAACAATGGAAACATCACAAAATGTAAGGTATTCCACACATTTGATGGAAATACTGAGGCCCGTGATTGCCTAGAAGGCTTGAAAGCTCTTGACCTAAGAAGAATAGCACACACAAAAGAGTGATTGAAGCAATTCAGAAAAATGTCCCAAAAGCAGCACTAAGCAAAATGAAAGACAGTTGTGAAGAACAAGAAGACCCAAACCATCCTCCTTATGGAGTAGGAATGTATTAAAGTTGAAAAATAGTGATTGTTTTGATCCTAAAATGATCAATTTCGAATCTTGAAAACTTTTGCTTGTTTTTTAGTTAGGAACCTTTTTCCAAAAATATAATATTTAATAGAAATCAGTTTTATTTTCGTTTTATGTTGTTTCAAATTAATATTGTGCACATTTTATTAAGGGAAACTCTCAAAATTTCTGTTTGAATCCATATGTACATTAGCTTACATACAATATTTTTGTTTTTTTTTTAGTTTGTCAAAATTTAAAATCTATCAATTCGTTCTAAAAAGTCCAACCATTAAAGTAAATCCATTAAGTCTCTATCTGTCATGTTTTGAATAAAAACGTAAAAAATTTTTAGTTTTAATATTAAAAATATAGCACAATTCCCATTTTAATTAAACGTTAGTAGTTCCTTTGTGTTTTACAAACATTATCTGCAACATATTTGGTCACGCAGAAACAAGATCGTTTGTATACGAAACAGTTTTGCATATAGTAAAACGTTGATCAAATTGAAAATGATTCTACTGGACAAAATCTTTAATAAAACAAGAATAACACAGCCAACCTGTCCTCTCTACACCACAAAAATATGAGATCCTATATCACGGAAGTTCACTACATTATCGAGAAAGTTAAAGGTTAAAAGAGAAGATCTGCGCGGCGATAGCGCCAGGGAGCCCAAGTCACAGTCACGCTGCTGCCGGAAAAAGACACTCCGGGGGCCCGGCTGTTACTTGAGTACATTTTCCTCTCTACTATTTCGTCACTCGAACTACTTACTTTACCAAATTATTACAGATATGTTTGGAAACACAATGTGCAAGAAACATTACTTTCTTCAGAGCTTCGTTTCCTGGCTGAAAACATAAATAGTACTTCTCATATGCATCGCATCCTTGCTCCGACACATTTAAAATATTTAATTAAGTATAGGATATAATTATTAATTTAGTTATCTTTTGGTGAGATATTGATGCCTGTTGGTAAATTTTCCTACCAGATTTCCATGGTAAGTAAATAGAAACCCACTGTATTTGACTGTATGATCAGTTGACAAAACTTCTGATTAATAATTCCTTGTTTGTTATGTCTACAGAAAATGCATAAAGAAAATTGCACTACATGTAAATGCTGAAAAGTCCATAACGAACTATCGCCACTTCGCCCGTAGTATCACGAAGGCCGGTGGTATTCAAGGTTAAAAGGAAAATTTAGAAAATGTATCCTATAACATTTTCTTCTAGTCAAATTTACTCGTCTATCGAATATATATAAAATGAATTTCAAGAGAAATTCAAATGTACTTTTGAGCATATTTTAAATAGTAGAACATTGTCTTCAATCCTTACATGAGTCAATGTATCTAGTCAAAACTTTTAGCTGCAGTTTTCTTTATCTTTATTGAGAATAAAATCATGCCACGTACTCCAGTAAAAAAAAAAAAAAACATTATAAAACCCATCAAAGTTTTTGTGAATTTTCAAGACTTTTTAAAACAACCATTGTTATTTTAAATACTCCAGCATTAATGTAGAGCTTCAAAATATCCACAGTATAGTCCATGGGCAATGGGCAAGAATCAATACTATTCAATTTTAAAATTTCAAAAATAAATTTTTAGTTTTATTGTAGGCCTACCATAAACAAGAGATTTGAAGGTCGTCTGATCTGGTTCTCAGACGATGTCTGTGTGTACATTTATACACCATAGCAACAGTTAAGACTATAGTGTGGAGATTATAAAACCGATATATTTCCCCTATCAAACGGGAAATCTCGTATTGAGACCTAAAAGGCCTGTTAAATATAAATCGATGATATTTGTCATCAGCGAGAGATGGCTTGCGTCTGCACGTCAACCCATCATCAATCAGAGTTGATGGTCTACCAATCTCGTATTGATGGCTCTAATCCCTACAGCCGGTGCTGGCCACGACGTTTGATGGATCCTGTTCATTTGGCAAATTTGTGAACATTTTTCTACGTGGTCTGACAATACAGTGTTTTAATAAAGGATTTACTAATGATATGTATCTATGAAAATGTAGATATTGCTAAACAACTTGCTTTGCATTCATATTATTTGTTGGCTGCTTACAGCATTCATATTTTATAACGATTTTTTTCTGCTTGGTACATGATGAGCTTTAGGAACATTTGGATAGCAAATTCGTTGTTTTATATACCAATAGTGGAGACTTTTTATTTAAAAAACTTGGCATACCAAATAGTATATAGGCAATGATCTTTTAAACTTTTGGCCAATAAAAATTGAATTTCATCAGTACAGTTTTTTAAGAGGACTATGTTTGTACAAAAAACACGTATTTAAGTAAAACTGTATTTTTAATGCAAAAATAAGTATAATTCCTACCATAATTAGCAGATATGTATTTAATAATAACAAAATCATTCATCAGAACATTTTCTTTAAAAATATGCGAGTACAATGAAAATTTAATGCTACCAGGACTAACATAAAAGACATGTAATGAACATAATTCAATAATTATAATGTGAGAAACTGGATATTTATTTACAATGAGATTTTCTTTCCTGTAACAGGGGGAGGGGTGATTTTAGAAAAATTTTGTCGGAGGAAAAACCCCCATTCTTCCCTTACACTGAATTAATGGTAAATTTATATTAGGCGTCTAAAAATAGCAAATATATTTAAAAATAATATCATATTAACAATAAAAATAACTAATTTATATTTATAATCCTAAAAACATGTATCATTTTTATCCAGTCTATAAATTAAGGAATAAATTTAAAATCTATTTTTCCTCCTTGAGAAAAGGAAATTCCTTTGGGACCCTTATCCATTGCTCCACAGCCAGAAAGAAAAGACATTTGGTTTTAGTTTTAAAGAATCTATTATTCCCTGCTTATATCAATTATATATTATAAATATTTATCTACTTTAGTGCTGTTTCAATTAAGATTTCCGTTTTTATTATAGGAGGTAAAAAAATAATTTTTACATATTTTTACAAATAAATATGAATAAGTAAAACGAAACTACGTTTTTGCAATTCACTGAAAAGATCAAAATTTAGTAAGGGTTAATCAGACTGTGCCGCCTCAATATTAAGATGTTTCCATTTTCGTTACTATAACTTTCAGTTTATTCATATCGGTGTTTTTCCTTAAGCGTTACTGCATTTGTAACATTTGTGTCGATGTTTGTGTGGACAGTTGTAAACAGTTTATAGTAATATTTTTGCTATTTCTCACGTTTTATTACTTATTCTATCTTTCTCCCTTTACTAAGTAACTGTTGTATTTGATTATTGATTCCACAACGGTGAATATTGTTGCTATTTCGTATTGTTTACAGTAGGCCATCCGAAGCCGACGGTTATACCAGGCTATATCTGTGCTGTGAGAATTATTATACGATTTCATTTGAACAAGAAATGTACAAAATACTGCGATTTCTTGTTTTATTGTACAATAAGGCACTTTATTTCATTTTTATTGTGTCGACAGTTACACGTACACGATTCTGTCACTGAACAATCTTACACACATTACTGTATTATATTATACATTATTTTCTATAACAGAACGAACAGCTGTAAAGTTGGTCTATGTGAATCAAATAAAACACTAACGCTTAAGCTCTTTGAATACTGCAGGATAATGTTGGTTTTCCGTAATATCACGTAAATCACCCAGTCTGGCCACAAGGGGTCATATAAAGAATAACTTAAAGTCACAAGGAGATCAGGAACCAATAACCTGCCCCTGCTCTCCACCCTTCCCCTCACCACTCACCCTCCACAATTCGTGACTTGGGCACCAACACCTCCAACTGTGTGGGATGCTTATTTCTCATTATTCTATCTGTTAACCATGTTTTTATTTAGGATATCACATATTACAGTAGATTTATATAGCTGTCTCCTCCGCTATCGGCTCTTGCAGTGCATCTTATAAACTAACAAATATACAGGGTGTTTTGTAAAAGTGTTCCAATACTTTGGGATTGTGTTCTACACATATAAATTAGCAAAAACGTTCATATGAAGGTATGTCCTAAAATCTTTGGTTTTCCGTCTGTATGTGTGTGTTTTACGAAAAAAATTATAACTTTTGAACCAGTTAAAATAAAATTGTGAAACATGAGAATTGTATTAACCTTTGGTGGACCTTTGTGAAGACAAAACTCTTTCACCCGTTTCAAAATGGCGGACGTTTATTCGGTTTTGAGTTATTTTTATGGAATAATTTAAACGCTTTTCTTAATATTTTATTTTCAAAAATTTCTACCTAAGGATAATACAATCCACAGGTTTCATAACTTTATCTTAACTGGTTCAAAAGACATATTTTTTTTATAAACAACACATACAGACAAATAGACCCAAAACTAAATGTTTTAGGTCATACCTTCGTATGATCCTTATTGCTCATTTTTGTGTATAAAAAACCTCAAAGCATTGGAATACCTTTACTGGACACTCTGTATTTTAATTCATTTTTATTTCTAAAACAAATTTTCTTAATTGCATCCAGCAATAACTGAAAGTAAAACCAATCACTAGTATGCCTGATGCTATACAGTTGTAACAAAACTCTCCACACAAACGTATTGATACTGTTCCATGCAGCCTGATCACTATGTGAAAGATTGTAATAAAACAAGACTCGGATTCGGTCTCGACGGACTTTTTGTTTTTCAAAATTAATCGAAATCGCAATTATATACTGCTTTAATGAGTTTGTGTTTTTAGTATGTTTGTTTACATTTTTCTTATACTACTGCATTTTGGCAAAAATTCCTGTTTAAGTAAAAGAATTTACAACGAAAACAGAGAGCCGAAACTGCGGTAATCCGACTGGGACAGAATAGTACTCAGGGTTGAATATAATTTAACTCCTTTATTACTGTATTATTATTACTATAAATCAGTTTACTTATGCTGTGTGGTGTTATCACACTAGGTAGGGGTATCCTAATAACTGTCATATGCTACGTAATCATCTCTGTACATAAAACTGGCTTGTAATAGTTTTACCACAACCTTAACCAACTCATATCTGAATTTGACAGTGGTTTACAAATAAGTTTAATTTAAAATTTTCAATAAAGCTCAGCCATATTCTTTGGAGTGACATCAAACCTGACGTTACCTATACAAACTAAACTTCGTGCAAAATTTCAAATCAAGACAGACATGAATTCTTAACATAACCTGGATTCATACGCTTCGCTAACGCTCAGCCATGTATGGAACTGACTAATCTATTAATAAATATTGTATCAATTGTAAGGTTTTTTTTGTTTAGATTAAGGTTGTGAAATATTAAAATATATTATGACCATGGGCTGTTGTGAGTGAATTTAAATAATAGATTCGATTGGCAATACAACACCCTCAAATGAACCAACACATATTTTATTTGTAATAGCATCTCATTATATTGGCTTAATTTTCAAATAACAATGTTCATCACCGGTGTCTGGGCGGATTTGCGTATGCACTTACATCCGGAGGATGTTTGTTTCGAATTGTAATACAAGACTTCCTTTCCAGCAACTATTTGTACATTGATTGTATGAATTTTGTTATACTAATAATTACGTATGTCTTACACAATACATATTTGATTGATGATAGTGAAAAGTTATCTCTCACTTAGAACGTTTTTTTCTAATCCTCGTACGTATGAAATCTAACATCCAACATATCCAATATATAAAATAGATATGTGTAACGATGAAAGATGGACTACAGTCTGGGAATGGTACTCACAATATGTTCACATTGCGAACATAGGTACCCCAAGCAAATAAAGGCAGACTTGGGGCGAGGTCAGCCCAAAGCCGGGATTACCGAGATATTTACTGCTTACAGGAAATAAAGGCGCTACACGGACCCCATACAGACTTTATGCTTTCATATAGTCGAGAACTAATAGTTATATGCCTGTACACACTCTAGAGTACCGGTACAAAAAGGGAAAAAATCTAGATTACGTAAATAATATTTAAGCTGCGTTAATATGTCTGAAAATAGTAGTTTTTAATTTAAATTTTACTACTGAAATTACATGTATGATGAACATGAATTTTTATGTATGATTATTTATATAAGTAAATATTATAATGTAAATGCAGTTTAAAACATGTTTGCAATGTTCATATGTGTGTGTGTGTGTGTGTGTGTGTGTGTGTGTGTGTGTGTGTGTGTGTGTGTGTGTGTGTGTGTGTGTGTGTGTGTGTGTGTGTGTGTGTGTGTGTGTGTGTGTGTGTCCTTTATAGACTCAGAAACTATTTGACCGAACATTATAAAAATGTTTACGTATTTCTCCACGTAGAAAGTTTATATGCCATGCCCATTGATGGATCTCGCCACTAGGCGGCGCTGCAAAATATAAAAGTTATCAAAGTGCCTGCACATTATAAACTGCAATTACGAGACAGGTATGTATTTAACTAGCCAAACCCTATTGGAAGGCACCAAGTTTTGATCTATATTTTGTCTTTAAAATAAATTTCTGAGAAGGTATCAGAGGCAAAAGATACTTACGGGATTCATCCCCTGTTAAGTTTGCATTACTTGGAGGGTAATCTATACACCCTTTTTTGATAAATTACGAAGCGAAAACAATTTTGTTTTCATTATGAGCCGACACTGTGTTTGTCCCACGAACAAGATATTAATTCCATAAGTTCAATTAATTAAGGACAAAAACATCTGATTTAAAATTTTGTGAATCCACTACAGAGGTACTACTAAGTTTGAAAAAACTTGCCTCCCCTCCACCGCCGTTCCGGTGAATCAGAATATGTGTGAAAATGTATGTAAGAAAGTATTGGCGCCGGCTGCCGTAAGTCGTAGATACAGCCGGATTGCATGTCCGATCTCGCCGGATGCTGGACCGTGTAGTAGTGTGAAATACTGCAATGTCGGAAATGGCAATAATTGTTCATTTCAGTTAGTTGACCATATATTTGTTTTCTTGTGATTTTTGGTGAGTGAGTTTATTACTGTATAGTTCCTAACACTTTTTTTTAAAGCAGAAACAATGATACAACTTGTTTTCTTGGGATGTTGTATTACGATACTATGAATGACCTTCATTTAAGCGCAAGTTCTGAAAGAATTATATGAAAAAGCTTGACCGAACTAATTGTTTTCGGCCTCGAGGTAAGGCGAGTCGAAGAAGCAAAAACAGGAGAAGACAAAGCTAAATTGAAAAGGAAATTAGAAGTTGGATGATGATGATATTCAAGAGAATGGTGCAGAGCTCTTAGACCCCATTCCATTTGAGTAAACTTGTAATATACAGTATTTCTGTAGTAAATTAGGTTTTACACACAAAAAAGTTTTTTTTTAATTGCCACGTTACTTATGGGTATTCAAATAACCACTATTAACTGAACTACTTAGTATTTTTATATGTTTTTATTTGTGGTTACCTTAATCATGCCTTGGACTCTTTCTCTCCTTATCTCATGTATTTTAGAAATTAAAAAATAAATTATGTTTCACGTAGCTTTTCTCCACCAACCTTGGAAATATCCAAGGAAAATCAAAGATCTCTGATTACTTCACTAAACATTTGATTCATTTGTGAGCATTATTTAAAAGTTATAATCTTTTAAGTTTGCTGTATAATGTTAAACAACGAGCAGACTTCGCCTCAACTGTTTCAAATGTTATAATATAATTATTTATGTAGTTGTTATAGTTTCTTTTCTTTTTAAATACTCTGAATTTTTTAAACTCTAGCACACCCTAACTTACATAGAAAATTCTTACATGGTGGTACGCAATACGCTAGTGAATCACTAAACCGTATCGTTTTCTTCTGCCTACGGAAGTCTAAAGGGTGTGTGTGAGTAAGCTATAGGTAACTAAAATGAGGGTAGTGTTGTAGAATATAGGATTCTAGAAAAGTTAGGCATCCCTCCGGAAATATCGACTAGAATGTGTTGTACGGCTAAGTATTTACGGCTAAGTAAAAGTGCTTTTCGGACAAAAGAAGAAATTAGCAAATAAAAGGCTGGAATGCAAGTGTGAGGAAGAGGATAACCGAGACAATCCCTACTATGGACTAAGGTAGGGTATTGTTTAATAGTTTAACTAACTTAACTTAAGCGTAAGTTTACAAAAAATTTCATTTATTAAGCTTCAATATACCTTTCTCAAGCAACTGAAAATATCTGGGTGAATTTTGTGTTGGTCAATTGAGTAAACTAACCTGTAATTTAAGCAGAGGATATATTAAACTTAGCTAGTTACTTAGTTAAACAATTTTGAAATTACTCATTCTAGTAAACCTTATTCAAGTAATTATACTTTATTATTATACTTATTCAAGTTTTATATAAATTGGGCTTTCATATAGTTTTGAAATCAGAATTGTGTGACTGATTCGTTTTTAAAAAACGCACATCAAACATGATAAATTTAACACTACAAAGATATAGGGTCAACCGAATCCTCTTAAAGAATTTCATTAGTATGGTAATATAAGTTTCTGCCTTAAGTATAAAATGTTTGTGCATCCAACATTATGACACAATCCTCAACCAATCAATCAATTAGTCCCCGAGAGATGTCGACCGACAAATGTCGTGTCCTGGAAATTCGATTACTCGAAAAATAAAGATTACCGATCCCCTACAATGTGGATATCATTGGGCACAAATGTAGCGGAAAATGGGATCTCGGGGGTGGCATTCCTGAGTCTGTCCCACAATGTCCGGTTATTGGGGCGAGGACCGAGGATGTCAGCTGTACTATCGACTTATCGTGACCACTTCCATCGTCAAACCCTCGTCATCATCGTCGCTTTAGATTATTGTCATACTGATTGTACCTAATAAAAATACATATAACATGCAAATTAAATTTAATGTATTTTCAACTATTTATTTTTATTTTTTCTCACTGGTGTAAATTTTACCTGTAAAATTGTATTTCTATGATATCGCGTTCATCATTACTTTACTTATTTTATTTTATTTTTGATTACAAATAGCTTATTTAATATCTAGATAGTTACTACAAATTTTATGTTAACTATTTAGGTATGAATTTACAATACAATAGTAATATCATAAATACGGAACAAACCTATGTTATAACTTTTATGAACAGAACTCTATTTCTTATACAAAAACTTTTATTCAGAAAGAAAAAGATCATGAAGTATTATAAATAATTACGAAATGTACAAATACGTTATTAAGTATGCTATTTTTAACAGAACATATTTAATAAAAAGTGGAAATATATAAAACGTTTGGCCTGGAATAATAAAATCTTTTTGAATTACCATTACTTTAACAACTATTTTAATTTTGAAAATAATTTTGTTTTAAAACGAATTTTCTCAAAAATATACTATTGCTTACAATAAAGTAAAATTGTTTGTTATGAAAGAAAGAAAGAAATTTATTTCTCAAACAACACTTTACATACATACATACATTTAATAAGTATATCGTGAGAAATAATTAATCCTCCAAGGCTTAGCCTGATTGGAGGCTTTATTGCAATCCTAAATATCACCATTCATATGGCAACTAAATTATATAAACAGAAATAAAGTAATTATACTTAAATCTATAATACACAATCAAATATATAATAAATACTACTCTTCCAAACTACTACAATTTATAATACGAACACTTACAAAATCATTAGACAAAACAACTTAAATACTTATTGAGAGAATTTATTATTTAATAACTATAATACTTATCATAACTATAATAATTATAATACTCGGCAATATACAGTAAGTAAAGCAAAGTACAGTGGAGTAAAGTAGGAGGGAAAACTAAAACAACTAATTACAAATATAAAACAATAAATCTTCAATATTCTGAATTGTAAACAACCATAGTCTTAATTTTTTAAGAAAAACATTTATATTACTTAAATCTTTTATGTTGTTTGGCAATTTGTTAAATAATGTAGGTGCTAAAAAATTAAACGATTTTGTAAAATACGTGTTTGTTGGCTTCGGTACGAACACATTTTTTATTACTACGCAGTCTGTTAATATACTCATAATTTTCCCTACAGTTTTCTACTTCTTAAGAAAAAAATTTTGAGAACCTTATATACATAAATATATCTTAAAGGAAGAACTTTTAAGGAACAAAAAATTGGGAAAGAATGTTCAAATTGATTACTTTTAGTTATTATTCTCATAAACTTTTTCTGTGCTGTAATTATAGGTTTTAAGTTTGAGACATATGTACCTCCCCAACACACTATTCCGTATTCTAACCTACTATGAACTAATGAAAGATATAATGTTCTTAATAAACTATCACTACACATACTTCGAATATAATAGAAGAGTCTTGTTGTATCATTTATTTTTTTTGTTTGAGGTGTGTTATGTGATCTTTCCAATTTAACTTTTCATCTAATATAATTCCTAAATATTTCACGCTACGTGCTTCCTTTAGTTCACAGCAACCATCGTTGCAAAAACCACCACTTATTATACAAGTAATGCATTTCAAAACAATTTTATTTTCCTGTTTATTATTCTTTTTAATAGAGAAATTGATAAATTGAGTTTTTTCAGGGCTCAATGCCATATTGTTTTTACAAAACCACCATTGAATCGAAAGCAAATCCCTGTTCATCTTAATAGCTACTTCGTTCCAAGACTCTCTTATTTTTAAAGTTTCCACATAAGTTTTTTATGCTTGATATTAAATGATATAATATAAAACAATAACATAACATGAGCTTTATATAATTTGTTGATAAGAATTTCAAGTTTAATTTACTTGTTGAAATTGCTTTCCAAAAACAAATTGACAATTATATTAATTAGTTAGAATATTACCAATTACAACATCATTATCGCCCTTGGATTGTACGTAGTAATTACCGTGAAGACGTTTAAAATAATCTTCATTCGATAGTAATTGCTTTTCAATAAATCAACCATTACTTTTACTCAGGTCAATAAGTATTTTGCTTTAGTATATATTCTTCTGGATCACTTATAAACAAAGTAGTATCAACATTATGAGGCAGTTTTTCATTAAAATAAATAGTTTCTTACTCTTGTGATTTAATAAAACCTAAGCAGTATTCCAATAAAAACAAATTAGTCTACGGGATTTTATATCTTTCATTTTATTAAACAAAAAAAATGTTTTAAGAGGGGTCCAATAAAGAATCAATGACCAATAAAAAAGTGGTGTTCTATTTTCGGCAGAGGTTGATTGTAATTAGATATTTAGATGGGTGTTTAATACTTTGGTGTTACTAATACTAAATAAAGTATTAGAAATCACGAATGTATTACATCTAAACCACTATATGCTAATTAAATTTGTATTCGCACACTAGCAAGAGGCGTATTTCAGTGCTGACTGAATCTGTAAGTTATTTTTTACGTTATTTTTTACGAAACCACATAAATTAAAAATATTCAAAACAAATGTGGCTTAATAACATTATTAAATATGTTTATAATTACTCTCATTTTCCGCTGTAACTTTCATGATACTTTTTTACATCACTAAACTAAAGAAAATTCTGAAACATGCACGGTTGGTTGAATAAATATAATATTTTTCGTCACAATTTAAATTATTGGAAACATCAAACGCCTTCCATAACATTGCACACTTTCATAACAATACTGTAAACATATTGCCGTGTATTTTAAGCAGGCAGTTAAATATAGTAATATTTTGCTTTATCTGTCTGTCGACTTTTTGATACTGTTCTTTCACTATAGTTTGGCACTAAGAAAATAATGCACAATTACGTATTCAAGGATTCAGTCTTGTGAATGGTGTATGCTTACTATTCACTGGGAATCATTTAGCAGAGATCAACGTCTGTGTCATTGTCCATCTTTTAATAAAAAGATTCTTCCTCTACAATATAAAATATTAAATATCTCATTCAGATGAATACAATTACCATCAGTCATTTAGTCTATTTCTTACTTAACAATAACGAAATTCGGTTTGTATCAATCCAAACGTATATTAAAGTGAATAAAAATTGTGTTTAAAAAACGACTGTATCAATTTTTATATAGGTATTTCTCAACTCTATACCAACATTTTGTACTGTACACGCGTATTTGTACTATTTTGCGATAAACACAGTCGAGAAGTCAGTAAAGTTAGTTTATAGTAAAGCCTTTATTTCTATATAAGCAGAAAATAACTCAATAAGACCGGACTGTACCTTACATCTGCACTATTACCTCACTTACCTGAGTTACTGAGGTCCAGGTATTACCATAAGAACTGCTTGTTACATAAAACAAATTATATCGTACACCACACCACGTGTCGTGTATTCGCTGTCATTAGGCTATATATGTTACTGTACTACATGTTAAAATGTCGTATGATTATGCTCAGCTTTTTTGAAAATTTATGAACTCGATGTTGCCTATATAAAAATAAAGCTACATATAAAAATTTCTTAAGTTCGTTACCGAGATACCGCGTGGGTAGACAGACAAAAACAGTCAGTCAGACAGATAGACAGACATCAGAATGAAACTTTTCAGCCCCTCGAGCTTCGCTAACGCTCAGACAATGGCCTAATAACTGAAGCTTTAAGCTGTTAAGCTGTTATATTACATACAGGGTGTTTGAAAAGTATGGGTACGGCTTAATATTTTAAAAACCATAGGAGATAACATCTATAAACTTTGCACAGTGTCATATGGCTATGTAAACTATTTTTCCTTGATATTACCATGACATGCCAACCATGGGGGGACGGCCCACAGAGGAAAACATGGAAATCTTAAATTGAAGCATGGGTCGAGTGATACCTCATTTGAAAGAGCTCACTTAGTAGAGTTGAATGCCGCAAACCGCATCTCAAAAGGTTTATTCAATCAGAAATGGCGGGTTGTTTTAGGTACACATTGTGAAGTACATTATGCGCTGCCATTTCTGACTGGATCGTCGTATTCTGATGCGGTAGGCGGCGTTTCACTCTACTATCCAATGTGTTTTCACTGACTTTTATTAATTAGCAAATTATGACATAAATTTATAACACAATAAATAAAACTAAAAAACATCGGTATCACTCGACCCATGCTTCAATTTAAGATTTCCATATTTTCCTCTGTGGGCCGTCCCCCCATGGTTGGCATGTCATGGTAATAGCAAGGAAAATAGTTTACATAGCCATATGACACTATGCAAAGTTTATAGATGTTATCTCCTATGGTTTTTAAAATATTAAGCCGCACCCATACTTTTCAAACACCCTGTATATCTAGCATATTGTTTAAGCTCAGGCAGTAATATCATCTCCTCAATATTAAATTTTTTCTGTTATGTTTATTTTGTAGTTGGAGAATACAATATTGTTTATAGGTTTTGACAAAAATCCCATTTAGTAAATTCTTTGTGTATGTTTATTCATAAATGAATAAATATCAAGCTTATCATGGGTAAGCTTGAGCATTGCATGTGGTTGTAACACAAAAATAACAAAACTTCATTTTATAAATTACAGTAAGAGTCCTTCCGTACAAAATTAACTTATTATTATGTATGTTTAACTATGTAAGACAAATCATTAATATAAATATGTTTTAATTAACTCACGTAGCTCAATCATATCTGTATTGACTCACAAAACAAATTCGTTTAATTTGCCAATGCTGTGATGAATTTTGTTTTGCAGTCATTTTATGTTTCTTTTGTGGTTGGGAAATGTAATGTTTTGTAATGTACGTTGTTTTTATTCAGAAAGAATTTGTTTTTTCATTTGATATCCTATTTGAATACGTGATAAATATATCTTTTCAGAAACTTTTCAGGAGCACATACATTTTTAGTTAGGAATTCCAAATTGAATATAAAAATATAAAAACAGGTTGACGGAATCGTAGCTTCATAACTAAAACCACTTTCTTAAACTTAATTCAGAAGTCCAAAGAGTCCCCTTGAATTAAAAACGTAACAGCACTTCGTTTTCCATTGGATGGATTCAGCAATATTTCATGACGTCATGAATTTTAATTTTTATATCTTCTCGTGAAGTGAGTAAAATTGCTGATGGCAGCCAGTGAACCATTAAGAGCGATGTATATACATCTGTAAATACAACACAACAAAATAGAGGATTTAAACGTTGCTGTATTGGAAGATCGGTTAGAATATATCGGAAAATAATTCCAGGTTGACAGGAAGATCCGTCAATGTCGTGGACAGTAACAATACAGGGATCAGTCCCATCAACGTGCGATTGACGGACGCAGTTTGTTTGACGACTGGTTGACGTTCGGAGTCACCAACTGATGGCAACAGGCATCCGTCAATATTTCACTGCTATCCGTTTACAACGTGAACTTCTCAAGTTACAAAATAATGCCTGTAAATTGTATAAACTGTCTGGAAATTCTATAAACTATTCGTGACTTTTGAGAGTCGAAGCTGTAAAGGGCAAGGGTACGTATTGACACCGTAATGTTATCAAATATTAATAAAAACAAAATATCAGTATTGCTACAAGCTTTGTACTTTAAACACCTTCAATAAGGTATAGCATTTTCATAACAAAACTGAAAATATATTGCCGTATATTTACCTTAATACTATCAAATATAAAAAAGAACATCAGGATTGTTGTAAGAATGTGTAATTGTCTCACTGGCACTGTAACCTGAAGTTTCAAGGACTAATATCTACTCTCTTTTTCATGGGTCAACATTAAATATCAGATCAGTTATGTGGGACATTTACAAACGATTAACATTCAAGCGCGGTAATATGGTTCATGAAAAACCATTATTAAATAATATTTTTGGGAATTTCGCTGCTGGTGCAACTGTTTATGCCTATATTCTTCTATGTAGAAAAGACACCAGTTTAAACAGCATTTTATTAGAACTGTGGCCTATTCCCCAATATTGGCTAGAAACAAAGTTACTAATTTAGATCGCAGACTAACTCGTGCATAACACTGTCTATTTTAGAGCCAAAGATATACTGTAAATACAAAAACTATTGATATATCTTTTTATAATATTATGTAATATAGTTAGTTGTATAGTTTATTGACGCTGTTATTTGTATTAATACACATTTCCATAAACGCATGCTCTTATACAGGTGGTTTACCGTATATTCCGTAGATAAGCTAGTCATTGCATTTAATTACAGACACTACTGTATACCTTTCGTAGGGCTTTGCATCTAAGACTTTTAAGTTCCTATGACAAGTGAAAGTGAAGTGTGCCAAGAGTTAACGAAATCCAAAAGTTACATAAGTCAGTTTTTTAGCTTAATAGACTAATAATTACTACCTACTTCATACTTCATACTTGTATTGTATTAGGAAAATTTTTATATCGTTTGTAAAATTTCAATCGAAAATTATTTTTTTAAGATTACACTGAAAAAGTTGGATACTGGGAAAATAAAGTTTTCACGTAGATACTGTAAATTACTGTTTCACTCTAAAGTTCAAACATGATTTTTCACAATATCAGATTTTTCACAAACAAACATGCATTACATGCGTGCGAGAAAACCCCGTAACAAGTAAGTTGATTGTGTTATCTGGTTCCAACACTTCTAGTAAATTACAGTTAGGTAAGTTAATAATATTTTTAGTTCTACTAAACATTCGTGGATAGACCCTTAAAGTAGTTGTGATAGCAACTTTCTCCTGCAGAAATGACCAGGGCTTCAGTCTCTCCCGTTCGGAAACTGGACTACTTTATAATATTATATAAACAATCTTAAAGATCGTTTCTCTTAATTTGCATTTATATTTCATTAGTTCAGTTATTTTCATTAGTTTTACTATTGAACTCCGGTCAGTTCTAGGTGATTGGTCGGCGAGTGCACTTATTGTGACCTGCAAACTGTAGTTCAGTTATAACAATTAGTGTTGTGTTTTACTTTTGTTAAGCCTATGTTCTAAAGTTAGTGTACATGTAGTTGCCACATAACATTGTTGTTTGATGGTATTACTTATTTATTTTATTAGTTTAGTTAGTTTGTAGTTATGTGTTCGGTTAGATATTCACCTGAGGAAGAGATCAGATTGTGGACCTCGAAACGTAGTGTTACTGGGTTTTATTATCACTGAACGATGGCAAATGTCCAGAAAATCCTGTCTTCTTCACCATTTAATTAGCATAGAAAATGTTTAAATGTTAAGGAAAAATAACAGAATTTTAATTTGCAGTATTTGTATTTGGTTACTGTAACGTCAGCAACAATATCCAAAACTTTATTTATTTATTAACAAGGTAGGGGTACGGTACATCTCGTGTCGCGTAAAACGATTCGCTGAGGTTACATGCAAAATTCAAGTATATCTCATTTTACTCTCGAGATGTTCTGATGACAGGTAGACAGGCAGACTTCAAACAGAAAATATATCCCACGGCAGAAAAAATAGAAATTGTGTCAACCTACTGAGTGATATTTCACGGTTGAACATGTACCATCATGACAGGTGAAAGGTGAAGGTATTTACAAATATATAAACGCAAAGGTAAGAGGGTGCTGAAATAAAATATTTTATCATTGGCATTCTCCTGGCAATTCCTTACTAAGAAATCCTTTTTGGGGTTTGGCTGTCACTGTTGTAGGCCATTTGCTTTGGGCCAGATATAGTAGAAAAACATTATATACGATGAGACAAAGGGGACAGAATGAAGATTAAAGGAAATTCATTAACTTCTGTGATTGTTAGGACATTTTGGAGTACAGGTGAGGTGTCGAATGACCCACCCCTTTATAGGGGCTGTACATAGGAGAACTATACTGCATAGAGGGAAGACCATGAAAAATCATTTCTTTATATACTGATATATTAATTAATGATGTTACCTCATGATTAACCATATTTATTTATGTACAAAAAAATATTTTTTGTCCCCCCCCCCTTTCAAAGAGGAGGAGTATGAGCTTTTTAGCCGTTTGTATGGCGTAATGCTTAAATTTAAAGTTTTATGAGAAATAGAGAAGTGATTTTATTTTATTTTATTTTCAGAAAAGCTATGTGTAGTATGGGTTTTAATTTTCATAAAAACAATATGTGACAAAAAAGCTTTATACCCTCAGGGGCGGTCTTACTTTCGAGGCCGTACGGGTAGTGGCGACCCCGAGGTACCCTAGCTAATGCTCCAGATCCCTTCTCTTCTTGTTCTGGAGGCCTATGGCTGGCACACTTTTCTATGTGTCAGCCTATCTCTCTTCTTCACTCTCTTCTATTTGAGGTAAACTTCCTCAACCCTTCGATTTAGTTTTCCTTTCATTTCTAGGGGCGAAGCCACGGTGGAACAGCATAGGCCAGGGCTGAATGGCTGGTGGCAAACCAGTCTTTACTATGCGGACTCTGGACACCGGCGACCCTCCAGTTTAAAAGCAGCTTACCCAGGCATGCGGGGTTCTGTCTGGGTCGACCTTCCATTCCCTAGCTACTCGTGGGAACATCATGGAAAAAAACAAAAACAAAAACCAAAACCAACCAACCCTTGAAACAGTTCCTGAAGCTGTTTCTAACCTACCTCTTCCTGCTGAGGTAGCTCCTGAAGCTACCTCGCACACACCATCACCTGGTAAAACAACTCAAGAGGTTTTTATGCCAACATCCCTACCTTCTCCTCAACAAAGTGCCTTAGGAACACAGGAGGTTCCATTGCACACTGAAGCTCCCATACATGGCAAGGCTTTATCTGAGGAAGGTAGTACAAGCGCTGAGGAAGCAAAAGCCCTTCAAGATGTAGAAGATCAGCTCCTCAACAGCCCAAGCACTCCCATGTCTACAGGTACGCTGGATGATGCCACAGAGCAACTCGGCAACCTCAGAATGAAGAGGCCTAATCTCACCACTGCTCAAAGGAGAGAAGCACTAAAGGCTAAACTTCTTGAAAAGGGTGAAGGTTTTGACCCTTCCAAGTGGAGGAGGGGAGAAAAGAAGAAAAAGAACCCAGAACGGCAGGAAGTCTCAACTCCGGGCCCAACTGCGGCTACCAAGGCGGGGGAGGGGTCGGCCAAACGCCCCAGAGGCACCTTGGTCACCCCACCCTCCGCTGAGGGGCCCGCAAAGAAGGCTAGGAGGGAAACCCAAAAGCCTGAAGCCCACGATCCCGAGGCCTCTGGTAGCACACCCAAGGCTACCTACAGAGAGGTCGCGGCGATCAAAATAGCCATAGCCCTCGAAGGCTACCCGGAGGCGAAGCTTAGTGCAGAGCAAGGAGAAGCCATCGAGGACGCAATTATGGAAGAAATCCAACCCCTGGAGGATGGTTCCGTTCCATCGTTTGCGGGCACCTACCTAGAGAAAGGTGTTTTAATTGCTTCCTGCATCAACTAGCACACCAAACGTTGGCTGGAAGAAGTTATTCAAAGAATAAAACCTCTGGGAGATGACATCTCTCTTAGAGTGGGTCTGCGTAAGGACATCTTGAGGTCCACTAGGGTGTTTTTAGAGCTCACCCGAAGCTTCTGAAGAAGACACCTGAAAAGGTACTTGAAATGTTCAAAAAGCAGAATCCCAACCTAAATGTAAATGAGTGGAAAATCCTTCCATCCAAGCCAGATCCGAAAGGTTATGGATTCGTCTGTTTCCTGGACGAGGTCTGCTACAAGGCTGTGAAGGCTTCCAACTGTAGAGCCAACCTAGGACTCTGGCAGGTCTCAATTGTCTCCTCGACAGTCAAGGACAATGCCACGAGTTCTACAAATCAACCTCCAGCACAGTAGGGTTGCTTCGGCAGCCTTCTGCCAGTTCTTCCTCCAGGAGGGATTCGATCTGGCATTGATTCAAGAACCATGGCTTCACCAAGGGAGAGTGGCAGGCCTAAATGAAACCAAAGGTAAGTTAATTTACTGTACCTCTCTAAGGAATGTCAGGACCTGCATCCTGTTGAAGAGAGGCTTGGATTTTCTAACCCTCAACGAATTCTGCTCCAGAGATCTCACTGTGGGCATACTGACCTGGAAGAATGGAGGCATAGTACAGAGCACAATTGTAGGCTCCGTATACTTGCCATATGATGCCAGGGAACTCCCTCCATCAAGAGACCTAGAGCTCCTGGTGGAAGAAGCACAAGCTAGACGTCAACAACTTCTTCTAGGTTGTGACGCCAACGCCCATCACTCTGCTGGATGGGGCAGCACCAACACTAACCCCAGAGGTGAGGCACTTTTACAATTTCTTCTAAGCAGGGACCTATTTATATGTAATAAAGGTAACCGCCCCACGTTCGCAACACGAACTAGACAAGAAGTTATTGATATAACAATCTGCACACAAGGTATACTTGGAATGGTTGATAAGTGGCACGTAAGCGAAGAGGCCTCATTATCGGATCACAGGTATATCCGCTTCAACTTGCAAGATGAGGCTGCAGAGGTCCTCTATCGCAATCCCAGGAGGACTGACTGGTTGGGATATAAGTCTGACCTTCAGTCACAGTTGGGATCGGTAGGCGGAAGGGTGCGATGCTTCACAGACATAGATCAGATAGCTTCTGACCTGCAGAATGCTATAATCAATAGCTTCCACGACAATTGTCCATTGCGACGGGGGAAGAGTCGAACCAATACTAAGTGGTGGACTGCGGACCTCGCTCGCAAAAGGGCTAATGTTAGGAAGCTGTACAATCAATGCAAAAGGAGCCGTATCTGGGAGTCCTATCATAGAGCTCTAACAAAATTACAGCCTAGCAATTAAAAAGGCAAAACAAAGTTCCTGGAGGCAGTTTACACAGAAGGTAAATGAGTTAAGCGCGGCAGCTAGACTGCAACGTTTACTAGCCTCAGGTCCAACCGGTCACTTGGGATCTTTAAGGTCCCAGGGAGGTCAACACACTTCCGGGTCTAGTGATAGCCTCAAACTTCTCCTTGAGACTCACTTCCCTGATTGTATCTTTGAGAATGACGACACTAGAACGTCTGGTAACCATGAGGCAGGCTCACGGCCAAGAGCTTATCGTGGTAGCTGGGCCATTGCCAGAAGGATTGTCACTCTCTCTAAAGCCAAATGGGCAATTTCTAAATTTGCCCCTTTCAAATCTGCAGGAGGGGATGGAATCTTTCCGGCCCTGCTTCAACAAGGGCCAGAGAATCTCCTTACCCTTCTATGTGAACTATTCAGGGCGAGCCTAGCTTATGGGTACATATCACAAGTCTGGCGTCTCAACAGGGTGGTCTTCATCCCTAAAAAAGGGAGAGCGGACTATTCTGTCCCTAAATCTTTTCGTCCCATCAGTTTATCTTCGTTTCTACTGAAAACATTAGAAAGACTGGTGGAGAGGCACCTGAGAAAGGAAGTTCTCTCAGACACTCCCCTTCATCGCAACCAACATGCATACAAGCCAGGCAAATCCTGTGAATCAGCACTGCACCAACTAGTCAGTAGGATTGAGGATAGCCTGTCCGCCAAGGAATTGGCATTGTGCACCTTCATAGACATTGAAGGAGCTTTTGACAATGCTAAATTCACTGCAATGGTAAGTGGAGCACAGCGACGTGGCCTCGAGCCGGCTCTGTGCCGGTGGCTTAGGGCCATGCTGTGCTCCAGACGGATCAGAGCCGATCTCAATGAAGAATCGCTCGTGATCGCACCCACAAGGGGATGTCCTCAAGGAGGCATCCTGTCACCTCTACTGTGGAATCTAGTAGTAGATGGTCTACTTGAGGACCTTACTAACAATGGAATCTATGTCCAAGGATATGCAGACGACATAGTCCTTATGGTACAGGGAAAATATACAAATGTTTTTGTTGATATCATGAATACCAATTTTCAACATGTATACAACTGGTGTCAGGGAGAGGGACTGAAAGTAAATCCCTCTAAGACAGTAGTTGTACCATTCACTAGGAAAAAGAAACTAGAGTCTCTTTCTAGGCTGAAACTCGCATCCACACAGCTTGAGTGGTCAAAGACAGTCAAATATTTAGGACTGACTCTAGACCATAAGCTTACGTGGAATGATCATCTTAACAATATCCTGCACAAAGCAAAGTGGGCGCTCATGACGTCCAGGAGACTTGCAGGAATCTCATGGGGCGTAAAACCCCATATAGCACTATGGCTTTACAAAGCAGTTGTAAGGCCTCAAATCACTTATGGTTCATTAGTCTGGTGGACAAAGGTGAATCAGGTAACTGCCAAAGCCAAGCTTGAAAGCTTACAAAGGCTTGGCACAATCTTTGCAACCTGAGCATTCAGGAGCAGCGACCCTCGAGGTGGCTTTAGGACTTCTACCTCTTGATGTCCATATAAAAGCTGAAGCGCGTAAGTCAGCTTATCGGCTGATGGTTGCTGGCTTGTGGAGGAATGGCGCGTCTAACGCGAGCCATGGCGCCATCACTGAAGCTGTAAACCCAAGCGCTATTCTCGAAATGGTCTCCGACATAATGAGAACGGAGTTCGTATTTAATAAGCCATTCTCTGTTGACTTCTACTCCAGAAATGAGTGGAAATCGCAAGATAACATCCCAACAATAAGAAAGAGCTTTGTCTGGTACACGAATGGCTCGCTTATTAAGGGTAGAACTGGATATGGAGTGTTTAGTCAATCCCCTAGAACTGCCCTTTGCGGCAGTTTGGGTCGGAACTGCTCCATATTTCAAGCCGAAATCTATGGTATCCTAGCCTGTGCCAACCTAGGCCTCACTAGAGGGTACCAGGGAATGAACATCACTGTATAATGTCAGACAGTCAGGCAGCTCTTAAAGCTCTTGAGTCCAACAGCATCTCATCCAGGCTTGTGTGGGAGTGCTTTAACACTCTCTGCAAGCTTGAATCACGCAACTTTGTGCGTCTTGGTTGGGTACCGGGCCACACAGGCATAGGTGGTAACGAATGCGCCGACAGGCTTGCCAAAAGCGGAGCAAGCATGCCATACACCGGTCCAGAACCGAGTTGTGGTATAAGCAAGTCAGCCGCTTACCAAAGTATAAACAAATGGTCCAGGAAGACACACCGCTTGCGGTGGCAGAGTCACCAAGGACAAGCACTCGGCAAAAGACTGCTTGCTTATTCTAGCTCCGGCTTCACCAGATGGCTGATGGGGCTGGGCAGGGATCGGGTTAAGCAAGTGATTGCCTTGATCACTGGACACGGCCACTTCAGGAAACACCTAAACACTCTAGGTTTACGACATGAGGACTCGGAGTGTAGACTCTGCAATAAGTCTGAAGAGACTGCAAAACACATAATACTGGACTGTGAGAGGCTGGGAGCAAGGAGAAGGGCTCTTTTCGGTGATAAACAACCAGGCGACGAACCAGATGCTAGTATCGGGGAAAAGCTTCTTAGCCTAATTAGGGCACAAAGATAGGCTTACCCCTCTAACATCAAAGGGGCACACAATAAGCTCAGGTTGACGTGTGAGGATCTGTGAATCCACCCCAATACCCCAAAGAAAAAAAAAACTTTATAATTCAAAACTCTTTTTTTGCCTGAAAATTTGGTTTTTATTAGTTATCAATACTTTAATATTATTATTTTCACAATTTAATACATTGTACACATTTTAGAATAGGCCTAACTGAACAAAAAAAGTCAATTTTTTCTCTTATACAAACTTTTTGGAAAACGCCAATAAAACAAAACAACGAACTTTATTAGGCAACGTTCTATATTCATGTGAAGTATTATTTTAGGAATAATATTATTGATAATTAACATTTATAAGACCCATTTACCAAAAATATAACAAGAAAACAGAACTCGTACTTTGTGGCTGTAAATTGCACCAAAAAATTAATCACAACTGCTTTTATTTTTTTTTTCGATGTGGAAATAACAGTAGGCTCATGTTTTTTGACATGTTTGTTTTCAGAAATTACCAATGTAACAGAAAATAAAAAATATAAGTATATAAAACACATTGTTTGCTGTTTTAGACCGTTGACTACCCCCTTACAAGGGTGTCTATAAAATATAGTATAATGCGTAAACCATTCTAAGTTAAAACTAAAGTTGTTTATGTTTGGGAAGTCCAAGCTAGACCTGGCAATACTAGACTACTCATAGTTGTTAACTTTCATAGGACGAAAACTTTGGAAATAGATTTTGGACTACCGCAGACTAATCTAAGCACTAGTAGATAAAAAAAGATCAGCTGTGAATAACTATCCAAATTATCCATCGTCAATATCGTACTCTAAACAGAATAGACAATACTAAACAGAATAGACAATAATATTGTCTATTCTGTTTAGAGTACGATATTAGAGGAACTTATTAAGAAGGTTGTGTAATTCAACAATGCTTTTATTTTCTACATAAAAGTTATCATTCCAAATCTTAAAAACTGGTTACTGTAATTTTTTATCCTAAGTAGCGTCAAAGTTATATCGGTTGATTATGAAATCAATTGTGTTACTAATCAAAATGGTGTGATTTAAGTACTGTATTGGTAATACAAACCATCACATATGTCCAGTCTTCAAGTTTAAGTTTTTTATTGAATGAACTCATAAAGAGCTGTTACGTGATGTACAAATTACAGTCATGTAAAATACTGAGTACAATTTGATAGTCGTAAATTTTGAATGAAGTACTGAGTAAGATAACGCAGTCCTCCGTACTGAGGGGTTTTGTCTTAGTTCCTATTTTAGCCGCTAGAGTGCAGTAGCGTCCACCTTTCACTTTAGAACTTCTTTACTTCAACTTCTAAAGTTTCGAAATGGGCGGGGACTGTGTGAAACTTTATAAAATTACATGCAATATTTTATTGTTGTCAAATATATTATGTACTAAATTATTGTATATAAAATTAACGAATATCAATATTTACGTACTGTATTTATTTTCTCCAAAAGTTGAACAACTTGGAGTGAGATATTGTTCACAAACTGTATTGAGTATTTATACGTAAATTTTCTCTGAATATCGTTATAGTACGATTTCATACAACCATTATTGAAACATTAATAAACCAAGTTTGAGACGTGGCCTTTTATGAATAACAAGTAAATGAAAAGTAAAAATGTTAAAAATAACATTGCATACACATAGGCTACACTGCAATGTTTTTAAAAGATAATTTTACTATTACATAAAAATCTTAATGGTATCTGACAATCAACAGTTCTGTGTAAACATTGTTTTATAACAGCAAAAGCAACATTTATAATCTTGAAAGCATAGTGTAAGCTTCATAGTAAGAACAATTCTTATTTCAATATTTTCACTAACCGCTGTTGAATACAGAGTAAAAAATATCGAAAGAAGGAAATTTTGAGTTTTAGTAAAAATACACTTGTAAATGAATTGTACATTTGAGAAAGTGCTAAGTATACAGTGCTTGGTCAGTAATGTAATGCAGATATCGAAGACAAGTTTATTATCTAATTTATTATACTGTACATTTAAAGACTGTTATAAAACCTTAGTTCTCTTTTGACTTAAGTAGGCTTCCCTTACCGGTGTATGTATATATTCTTTTTCTTGATCAAGGAAACAAAGAAAAATCAACTAAGGCACAAAATAATACTAAAACCGAAGTTAATTACAATTACTATAAACGTACTCTTTTTTTAAATACTTTCTTGACCGTAGCAACAAGGCAAACTCCAACTGGCGTCGGAAATATAATTCATTGGAACCAGAAGTGCTCATGCAGGTGGACAGGCTGGTCAGATTCCGTTATATGCCCCCAACGCTTAAACTTTTTCAATGAACTTAGAACGTTATAAAACTATGTAGTTGAGTAACAGAACTAACATTATGCCCCCAACGCTAATTTTTCATTTACGGATGATTATAATGAATTACAATTGGTTACTAGCTAAGAAAAAGGGCACTTACGTATTATATCGACCACACCCCTACATTTCTCCAAACACAAAAATTCAACAAAAACTAAACTCTTTATTGGAAAAAACACACAAAACTTGTTTTTATTCTTGATCACACTCCGCCACCCAAAATACTAGTGCCTCCGGCCATCAGCGCGGGCTTCGGCAGGCCGCGCAGATGTCAACGAAAGAAAAACATCCCTCGAGATAGTACCTATCAGTCAAATATCAAATTCTTGAGGGACAGGCTAAAATAATAGCCATTATCAATTCGTTTAACATCTGAAGTTGTTAACCATTAATACTAAAATAATATAAGCCTAAATATGCGTACTTCCGTTTCTAAACTATATAGAGCTCCATCACTTATTACATTGTAAGTTTGTAACTGAAAAGTTAAGGATTCCGACTTTAAGATTTATACTGACCTATAACAGTTCATGTGTTACTAAAATCGCTGGAGCTACTCAATATAATCTTGGAGGATTGGAGAGAAAATTCGAGTTATTTTACGAGTACTTATAAAAACGTTTTAACTCTCCGACTTCAGGGTTCCAAAGCACTGCCTGTTCTTTAAACTTATATCTAAAATTGGATCAGAAGATTGGAATATCTTACAGATAATCACTTATCTCTGGAGTGTTTATAATGTCGTCTAAAAAGAATATACCCATGATGTACCTTTTCCCAAAGCGAAATTTCGTGTAACCGCGGGTAACTGCAAGTATTTTATATTAAGACAATATTTAATTATATCTTACAACAAATAACTTTTCAGAACTCAAGGTTTAAGCTTAGATTGATATACTTGTTATTTTATTGTTTCAAAGAATGTAAACATGTAATAAAAAGTAATATTGGTACAACATTAAAAATCAAAACCCAGTAGTAAAAAGCCAGAGTAAAACAAAATGAACACGAAAGCATTTAGTTCTGTAATGACGTGCTGCCACCTAGACGCAACGAAGTAAACTTGTAAGTCATGGTGGACAGAGAAAGATCACTGTTACTGGAAGAAAACATCTAGACTGTGTAGTGCTGCCATCTGAACACAAATATAGAAACTTCTTATGCTCGTGGAAATAAAGAAATCATTGTTACTTAAGCAAAACACGAGGACGAGGCATCAACTAATGGCATGTGTGTAATGTATGTCTGTATAAAAGGCATGTTCACCACAGAAAAGCATATAACATATTTTTTTTATTTTACTAATATATTCCTTTTAAACATGGTTACCCTTATAATCTTCAACGTTAATAGTAATTATCAAATTAACCATTAATGTGTATTCTGTCTCTTATTAATGCATTTATAAATCCGAAATTATCTTTTATCGCACAAAAACATATTTTTTGCCACACTAAAAGGAAAGTAAATATGCCTTTAGTTTCCTTCCAATATTTCAAAAACACATTTTAAGAACGGTTTAAAACTGAAAAAAATCTCGAAATATTTACATAATTTAAAAGATAACAAAATAGAAGTAATCCACACCACGTGTCATGTAACTGGCTTTCCTGATTCTGCATGAACAATTCAAGTCTTATAACTCATTTTGTTCTCGAGATACTCTACGGACTGTTAAACAGGCAAGCCATCATACATATAAAAGCTTTTATCTTTCTGGCAGACAAAATATAAATTGTGTTGACTTACTGAGTGATTACTTCAATCATATTGAAGGTCATCTTGTTCACAACGCTGCCCATAAAAGTGTTATCTGCTGTCAGGAATTTATTTCAGGAATTGTATTAAGTATATTGGGCGAACTTCATTCAGAGTTTCAATAAATAATCTCCAGTTAAATGCTGATAAGACTAACATTATAAAATTTGACCTGATGAAGGCTCACGAGGTATTTCACTGCATTTCACTCGTACTTTCAGATTGTGTCGTTCTTGGTTATTAATTTAGATTCTGATCTTAAATTCTCAACTTGATCTGGTTCGCATTAGGCGTTACTTATATAATTTCTTAAACAAAGAGAGGTTTAAAATTGTATATTTCGGTCACATTTACCCTGTTCTCATCTCAACTATGGGGTCACGGTGTGGAGGTGACTTGTGAATCCTCTTTGAGAGATTTTGTTCTTCAAAATGGGCGCTTAGGATTATATGCGGCCTCAGACAAGAGAGAGTTGTAGAGAATATTTTCGTCGTCAGGGAATTTTAACTTTGATCCCCTTTTTGAAATCTTTTTTTTTCAATAATACAAACTTATTTTCTCAACGACAAGGTAACCAGGAAAACCTTTTTTTTTGGGGGGGGGAGAGTCCAAACAACTGATATTTTCCCGTAGTGGACAAGAAGTAAGGCCCCGTTTTTTTCCTTTCTTGATTCGTTTCTTTGTTGAGAACGACCTTTTAGCAGAGCAAATGTCAGTAATATTGAATTATTTCAATAATAATAATTCTTTACAAAAAATCGTTTAAAAATTGAAATTTGGGGGGTCCGGACTCCTTGGACCCCCTCGCTGGCTACGACCTTGTTCCTCAATACCCCCACCAGTATAATAGAAGAAACAGAAGCAATTGCATAATTCCTAAACATATATTAAAGCTCTTCCAAAAACCATTACTATATTTCGGATTGAGTATATTTAATTGCAGAACCGACTGTTCTGACAATCGTCCTTTTAAATCCAGGCTGGGATCCTTTCGTTTTAAATCGTGAATTTCATGACATCAGAATTCTTTAACTATTGTTTATAGTCTCTCACAACTGTAATAGTAAGTTAATGTTATATTAATAAATAGCATTTTATACGTTATGACTGTGTTCGAAATATTCTAATGTGTCAATGAACAATAAAGTATTCTAATGACAACAAACCAAATTCTATGGTTGAACATACGCCTTCATAGAAATCATTTTTGCCTACGTAGAAATGAACTTTGATGCAAATTTTAAAGAATACAGATCAAATCCTTCTCGAGATACATTGCTACATGATACATTTACATTTTTGGTTGTTTTTGGTTTCATGGCAGAATTGAAATAGGCTAATAAAAGTTCCAGTGAGGTAGGGAAGGTACCTAGATTGCGGTGAAATCAAACTCTGTCATCGACTCACCATTATTTTATTTTATTTTTTTTTTAGTGAATAACCTTCATGTTAATATTATACATGTTAAACTAGCATATTATTGTATTTAGGTTAAACAATTTGTTGATTCTGCTATTTTCTCGGTGTCATCATGGTTATCCATAAAACCAATATAAAAATATAGAATAGAATAGAATTTATTTTTGAAAATATTACAATAACACTACTTACAACTTTTTATATAATTGGTATACACAATGTAATACATCAATAAAGTAACCTAAACAACCAAATGTATACACAATGTACAAACCTAATGAGCAAACTTAAATAAAAATGTAACATTCTTGTAAATAAAATTAAAACAAAAACACTCGTAAATTAAAAGAAATATTTTCAAAAATAACTAGGGCCTCTAGAGGCAAGTGCCTTTGGAGAGGTTCCTTTTATTACAAAAGTATTTTTTAGCTCAAAGAAAATTTCAATAAAACTTTGATTTTTTTATAAGCTCCTAAAAAAATTGATTAAAAGTGTGCTGCTGCAGTTACAAAGCAAATGAAAATCCACTTAAATAAATTCAAACTAAAATTTACTGTTACTTTTTTAATTAACTAGGAATCTATGCAGAGAAGAAAATCTAATTTATCAAAACCCAATAACCACTTCTTTAATGTTTTTGAAAATAACTTTATATTCTCACAACTAATAATTGAAGAAATTATACTAAACATTTTAGGTCTCAAAAAACAATAACTATTTGAAAAAATGCTAAGTTAGGCTTTGGAACTGGTATTGGTTCTTGCTTTCTTAATTTGTTTTTGTAACTATTTTTTAATTCTGGTAAATTGCCACTTATGACATAAAATATTTTTAAAACTTTATAAACAAACATATATTTAAGGGGAAGAATATTTAAATCAACAAAAAAGAGGAAAAGATTTCTCCATTCTTCGTTTTCGTTTAATCAACCTTATGAATTTCTTTTGTTGAGTTAGAAGTGGCTTTAGATTTGTTTCATAGGCTCCACTCCAACAAAATATTCCATAGTCAAGCCTACTATTGACCAAAGAGAAGTACAGCATTCTTAACACTTCTTCAGTGCAAATGTATTGTAAAAAATAAAAAAATCTTAAAATATTGTTTAGTTTGCGTTTTAAAATTTCAATATGTGTCTTCCAGTTGATTTCTCTATCTAGCATGACTCCTAAATATTTTAAATTTTCGCACTGGGATACTACAGCACAGTTCTGTTGGCACTGAATGTTACTACACAAACAATTGACACATCGATACAAAATTGAATTACTAAAAATTTGCTGATCTGTTTTTAAACTAAAATTGATGTACTTAGTTTTCTCTGGGCTTAATAACATGTTATTTTTTGAAAACCACCACTGCAGTGCTTTAAGGTCTGAATTCATCTCTTTCTCTATATCATCCCAATTATTTTTTACATACGATAAAGCTGTATCGTCTGCAAAAGATGTAATATTTCCATTTAAATTTGAATCACAAAGATCATTTATGTAGATTATAAAAAGTACTGGGCCTAAAACTGACCCTTGAGGTACGCCACATTGTATAAACCCGAAGTCACTAAAAGAATTATTATATTTTCTATAATAATTCTATAATAAAAAAAACAAATAAATATATTTGCTAACGCTTAACCACATTCTAAGGGGTGATATGTACCAACATTAAACTCAATTTTCCTTGTATATAAATGAAGCTTTATACACAATTTCAAGTATATATCGTTTAATATCGTGTGGACAGATAGAATAACAGACAGTTAAAGTTAATTTCTTCTAGTCCTCCAAGTGATAGGCTTTGTTAACGCTCAGCCAATGATGTGTTACCTATTGTCCTAAAAATAACAAATACCTTTTTGGGATGCTTCTAATAAATAATAAATGCTTCTAAGTTGTTTTCATCGTCCGAGTGTCTTTTTTAAAGTTTTTAAGAAAACCCAGTTCATAAATTTAGTTTTCGAAAATTTTCAAACCGCTCATCTTTATATGTAATTAAAAAACTTTTAAATAATATAACATTTTTAAGCGAAAAACACACTCACGCGCGTTTCTTTAGATGAAAATTCTGAATGTAAAATTTATATCTAGAGCTGCACACTTTGTGCAAAATCTAAGGTGCTTTTAGACCAGTAAACATGGTCAAGGACGGGTCACAAGAATGTCATAGATGATATATGCATGAAAGATTCACTTACACATGTATAAGACTCATGTATTATTTGCATTAAACTGTCGTTTAAACATAATATGTGTTAATGTTTAAACCACACATGAGGTAATTTGGACTGAAATTTCAGACTTTTTATTCTGTTACGCTCAGCGTGGGTTAATAATAAAATATGATTAAATAATAATGAGAAATACGTAATGTTACTGATTTCAATGGTGTACAATGGACTAGCATAACGGAGTATCGAAAGACGTGGCAAAACGTTAAGAATGATTTCACGGATTTTAACGGATAAACAAACGGACGCATATCCATTTCATCTTTGATCCCTAAATCAATTTAGTTGTTTTTTTGGATCAAGAGGGAACGATGTTCCAAGTTTTAAGTTCCCAGAACCTTTCTCTCCAGAGATATCGGGGATTGTAGGACTGTAGGTCCACGCCTAGTTTGACGAGGGTGGCTGACGTCACTTTCCTGCAGGGTAGGACAGTTAGTCCACGCCGACACCTGTGGACTAACTGTCCTACTTTTCAAAACTGACCTGGCCGTGCATTAGTTTTTCTACCTGCACTTATTCTTTACTGTATTCTGGTCAGTGATGCTTCCACTACATTCGCACAGCGTACTGCTAAAGCAGCAAATATTAACAACAGTTTACTCAAGCTATCACATATTAAGTGGATTACTAATAGGGATTATATCTTAACGAATTCCATATAGCATTATATTACTATCTGATTAATTTGGCATTGTCCTAATGAATCATAAACATCTACAGTAAGTTTGTATTAGTTATTCCTTACATTGGACCATCGTTTGTATAATACTGTATATACCAGTAGACACTATAATGGTTAGACATTCTTTAGTTAGAAATGGCGTAAATAACCTGACTTTATTTTATGTATATAATTTCGTTTCATTCTTTTTTGCAGCAGTCTTATGTAGTGTACTGAAAATTATTTAGCAGATATAGAGTTTAGATCTCGAAACATCCATTCAAGTGCTGCAGTGTGAGTACGACGATCCCTTATCAACCCCTCGTCAAAAGAAACCCGTGAGTCGGACAGTGGGTCCCAGGCCGGGACCGTGGACCTACTGTCCACCCCTTAAGAAGTAGGTAAGAAATGCTTCCGGCAGTTTTATGACGTGGACCTACAGTCCGTTTACAAATATCGGGAGGACGGACATATTGTTCTATGACCGTTTGACCACAAAATCTATAGCGACATTCCTTGGACCAATAGGAACCTATTTATCAATTTATAAGAGTCTAGTACGTTTCTGTCAAAAGTTTTTGCATAGACAAACAGTATGTGGACGGACAACGGCAAGATTTCTATATTATTGTTTCTTTGTAAATCACTATCACCACTGCCGTTGCATTGAAGCACAGTATTAATACATTTCCTGTGTGCTGTCTTGTTTTAATATCTTTACTCTTTGAGCTTAGTAATAATAATACCGGTTGTTAATTATTTTATAGCACATAATAGACTTTAACAGCGGACGTAACGTTTTGCAAGGTATGCTGCGTTGTGTTTCTGATAGTACGAGCAGAGAGCATTTGTTAGTATCTGTATCTGTGTAAGGGTCATGTAGGGCCTAATCTCGCATCTTTACTCAATTAGAAATAAGAAATTATCGATTCAATCATTCTATTACTACGGCGATGCTACAACGGTACAAATAAAAAAAACTATTTAGATATTCGTTTTTATTCATCGACATTATTATGAAATCTGCGCGGTTTATGACTTAGTTAAAATACAAGTGAAAGTTTTCGAAATGAACTCATTATTAAATATACATCGCGTAATATAATTACTTGTGCTAGTGAATTGCTTGCAGGTTAGTAATTGTGCATGTGTGAGTGTGTGTGTGCGTGTGTGTGAGGGATCCTTTTTATTTTGTGTAGGAATGCTTTCATTTCTTAATAGTATAGGTTTCAGAAATCGGCTCGCAATTTCTTTTTCTTTTTCATTTTTTGTGGTTTATAAAATATATTTCTTGAGCACTCTTTTGCATCTTTTTCACACCGGTTCATTGTAAATCTAATTAGCATATATGAATAACTACCATTTCCTTGACCTTTCATTCTGCTTGATTTTAATTCCACGTAAATAATACAATGTATAATGAAAAATGTCAATATTTTGTTTCAAATTTTCAATTTCTCTACATTTTTTTTCAATTAAACTACATATTTGTTATTTCATTTCTTTAAAATAGACAAAAAAACGATAAAAATGAGCTGTAAGAGGACCTTTTTTGATAATAAAATGTTTCAAAATGGTGATTGAAAATTATCAAAATTTTTTTCAAGTGAAATTTTATTATAACGGCTCAATATTTCTTAATGAAAAGATACAGTATTTTTAGAATAGCACAAAGTATATTTGATCAAACTTTCAGCTCAATCGAACCATTTTTGTAAAAGAAAAATATTAAAAACCAAAAAAACTGTTTTTTGGATTTTTTTGGAAATTTTTTGAGGTTAGGACAAAATGATTACTACATAAGTTGTAGATTTTTTTATTTCCAACAACTTTTTCATTTGACTTTTTTCAATAGGATGCATTGTTTAGTCACAAATTGCAAAAAACCATTTTCACCCCTAAAAACCACCCCTCCTATACCACCTAATAGACGATTTTGGTTCGAAATGTTTTTTTTTTTATTATTTATTTATGATGTATTTGACTAAATTGTGCCATTAGTTTTCTGTAAGAAAACATTTACTTTTTTCAATCAGGTAACACGACTGGATCCAAACAAAGCATGTTATTTTAATTATTCACAATCACACAACTTACATTTTGTTCTAAATCAAATACCGTAGCTTTGTAATTTTGTAATGGCAAACTCTAGTGAAGATGGACTCGGTTCTCACACACAGGCTTTTTACCCATGTGGGAACCTTCACGTTTAATCTGTTGACACTATATTTGTATATATGTAAATGAGGTAAATAAATAAATGTAAATTCTTAATTACTGATCCATATGTATGTCTTTTTCATGTATATTTTTAAAGCTATGTGTATCTACTTTCATTATATCAAATATCGTATTTTCGTAGTATTTCATTTGTTGTAATTTTTGTGCACATTTCATTACGATATTTAGGGATTTTAATTTCCACTTTCTCTGGTAAAATTATCCTCGGCCATTCACAATAGTAAAATTATTGCTATGTTCTCCGCACATCACGGCTCGCGAGTACTCGCTCTCCAACTTTTGTTTACAAGACTTGTTCATCTTCTGTACTTTTAACAATAATTTCTCTACAATATTCTATGAGCCGATCAAGAAAATATGAATATATACATCTGAAAAAGCTAAATTGCTCAAAAAGCTTATACTCATGTGTATTGTAATTAAAATCGGTTTAAAATATTTCTGATTGCATAGTTGAATTTTGTTTGTTATCTCGGTCAAGTAAATTACACACGCTCAGTTCTTGGCACCCTACTTATGTCGGTAGTACAAACTAAAGTGGGTTTTGTAACGGTCTTTAAATCTGTAGCCGAAGTAAAGTAGTAATTTTGTCTATGATATCTCTCCATTACACTACTGATCAAGCTCTACATACTTAATATTTGCTCAAATTTGCAGTTAAAAGTTTATATTTATCAAACCTCAATGATTATTATCTGGATAACGTCTGTACTCAACGGTGATTACAGAAAAGGAAAAATAAAAAGTGCTGTTACTTTTTAGCTTATTCTATGCTTTCAAGCTGTAAATGTAAAAATGTCAAAAATGTAATTCAATATATGATTGTATTGTCACAATGTAATGTTTACAATGAACGGTTGATTACATTTTAAGTCTTTAATTAATAACATGTGTTTGCTGCAATGCATTTTTGTGATAATTTTAATTATAACTTTTGGGGTTGAGCCCTGAGAGCGGGGAGAAAAATCCTACCTAAGTGCGCTTTTAGGGAACTAATCGTATGTACAAAAAATTCTATGTCTCTATCTTTCATGGTTTTTGCTAGACGTTTAGAATCAGTCAAGTCAATCAGTCAGGACATCTAATTTTACGTGCATAGATTTGTAATGGAAGTAGTTCTGCTTGCATGAGCTTAAACCTCCTGATCGAACAGTTTTTCTATGCTTAATATTAGTATAATCTTATGCAAATTTTCCAGGTGGTTTACAGGTTGTAAATGTTTACTACCCACGATCATCCAGTAAACCCAGTCTCGTAATGAAATCTCGGATAAATGATAACTCATAGAATCCATAAATTATTGAAGGGGTCATATTATATTAACAGGATTACTGACTGCGTCATGTTCAAAAAGAACAGATTGTTGGAGTATTAGATGTATTGATGTTGTTATATTAGGTATAAGCTATATTGGTCAGAATTACTCGTTGGTTGGTAACAATATATGCTGTAATATTAGGGATAAGCTGTATTGGTCAGAATTACTAGTTAAGTTAGTAACATAGTAACAATATATGCTGTTAGATTAGACATAAGCTACATTGGTCAGAATTACTAGTTAATTTAGTAACAATATATGCTGTTAGATTAGATATAAGCTACATTGGTCAGAATTACTGGTTAAGTTAGTAACAATATACTCGTATGCTGTTAGATTAGATACTGTTAGCTATATTGGTCAGAATACTGGTTAGGTTAATATAAGCTGTTAGATTAAATATAGAGTAAATTGGTCAGAATTACTGGACAGGGGAATGGATCGGTATGTGTCCCCAAAAACTTGTTCTACGTTACTTTAATTTATATATATAGATAAACACAAACAAAGAAAACATTATTTGAACAAGATTAGTATCAACTATTTTTGAACTTTAACCTTATCTAGTCACAGTTAATATCTGGTTGAGCCTAGTATGCCTTCGGACTATGCCTGCAACACCTCTCTGATTACGATGAACTAAAAACATCCCTCTAGATTGTACATCACGTAACAGATTCCAGCTCTATACGGTCCCATCAGTAATAATAAAGTCGGCTGGCTTCCGATACAAGTTCTGGAGGCAGACATCGGAATCTGCAATGAATCAATGCGACGCAAATAAATACTTTTTGAGATCTGAACAGGCCAACATTATGTTGACTGACTTGTGGTTTTTTGGCACCACTACTTCTTATGCAATTGGATGGAGTTCTCTTATTTAGGAATGAGCATCCTTTGCAGATATTTCCCACTCGTGGATGCTCTCCTGGCCGATGCCATAGAGCACATCTCTCCAACCAGCCTCGCTCCACTTAGGGCTCGGCGACCGACGGGAGGTCGTAACTCATGTCAACAGGCCCGCACTGTAATTTCATTAAATTATGTTATTAACGCGCTTGGCTTATGATAATTTAATAACGTGTTTCGCCCGGTCCGATCCGCCTAAGCCCGCTCTGCGCAACCCGCGCCATAAATACGGCCTCGCGGCTAGGCGCGCAGTTCACCGTTTACAACCGGCGTGATTTCCTTCAAATATTTCTGATCACTTAATCAACTCCGGCCCGCCGAGGACAGGTAGCGGAGATAACCTTATTTATGTGTATCGGCGTTATATTAGCTCTCCACCGGGATTGCCCATAAAATTAAGCTCGGTATAGCCTTATTTTCTAAGTGCTCTGTTTGACAAATACACGGCCGGTTCTAATGAGCTGGCACTACGATAAATTACCGCCCTTGGACACGCGTTAATCACCGTTATGAGGTCCTGTCGCGTGTACAACATTATTATGTTGATAAAGTGCTGCAAAATATTTAGCCCTACTGAATGCAATCCTTACTGCAGCGTTGATACTGTCACACCATTTGTAAGACAATCTTTTTTTGTTTATTCATTATCATTGTTCACAACTAAATGTTGTATTGTTTCTATTCTCGTGAGTACTCACGTGTACGATACCTTTTTCTTGGTTGACAAACGTGATCTCGAGATTCAGATTCACGTTAATCGCCGTTATGAGGACTTGTCACGTGTACAACATTATTATGTTGATAAAGTGCTGCAAAATATTTAGCCCTGCTGAATGTAACCCTTGCTGCAACGTTGATACTGTCATATCATTTGTGAGACAGTAGCTTTGGAAATTCATTATCATTGTTTAACACGAAATGTTCTATTGTTTCTGTTATCGTGAGAAGTCACGTGTAAGATACCCTTTTAATGATTAAGATACGTTAATCTCGATTTTACTTGTCACGTGTACAACATTATTATGTTGATAAAGTGCTGCAAAATATGTAGCCCTACCGAATGCAATCCTTACTGCAGCGTTGATACTGATTTATGAGACAATCATATTGTTAATTCATTATCCTTTCTCTACGAAAAATGTTCTATTGTTCCTGTTCTCGTGATTAGTCACGTGTACGATACCGTTTTAATGATTGAGATACGTGATCTCGAGATTCACCCCTCATGTGTTTTCCGATCAACGCCAATACTATCTGGCTACAAAATAAAAATTCACTCTAGTAATCTTTGGTATTTTAGACTTGTACGTCCGTCATGAACAATAACAAAAAGAATACTAACTTTATAACATGGAGGAAAGATCAGTTTATACATAACTAATGTCAATATGTCTCATCAGCATAAGATTCACTGCAACCTGCAATTGAATGTTGTCATTGAATTACTTTGTTGTAGCAATACGCATTTAATTACTTTTAAAGCAAGGTAGATTTATTATCCATCTAACATATATTTATGGTTCAACATTTTATAGAGGTATAACACATGAAAACCTGAATATTTATTACAACCATATACTCGTATATGGTGTAACTATCGATATTCAACCATCGCTTTAGTGAAGCTGTATTAGAGCTCGTACAGTAATAAATTGTAAAGATTGCAATAAGTAGAAATGTCCATACAAAATATTACTGATTAATTTTCAGCTGTATACATTCCATAATATACAATTTGGCACTAAATAGCTTTCAGTTTTTCAAAAAAAAATGTATTTACTTATTACTGTGTTCTCTTAATGTTTTAATATATTTACAGATTTTTGAAGTTGTTTCAATATAATTTTAAAGTTTTTAAAATCTCTTTCATTTGTGTCTATGAATTGAACTCTACCCCAAAATCGTTACCTTTTAAGTCGGGAGGGGGGAGGGAGGTTAAAGGTCCTTAGGCTAAACTGGGTTATGTCCGAGGGCATTTGGTTTCCTCAAAGATAAAGAACTAAGAAGTCTCTTATTTCCTGGGGCACCATCTTGTTTTAGGATCTGATATAGAATTTAAATTAGAAAAAATTTTAATTAAGGAGACTATAGCCTTAAAAAAAAGTAATCTCGCCAAGATTACCGACCAACCACTTAACAATAATTACGCAACTCGAATATTTCTTCATAACACATTTAGTAGATACAATACCATTATCCATCAAGTACCTACAGGTATTGACTCATTATTTTGATTTTAACTATGAACATGTATTTATATATGTAACATTCCATTGACATTTTTCCCAAATTCTTTACTTGTTACTGAGGCTACACACTAAAAACTGAATAAAAGGCAACAGTTCCCACACTACATTGGAAAATAATATTCAAAGAAATACTAGTAATGAGTAAGTTGAAATACTACATACACTGACAATTACCAGAATAAACAATAATTGACACCTCAGAAATCTCATGAAGAACAAGGCGTGTTAAGGTAGATTGTATTTACTTTAGAAAACATTTCTATACGAATGAAGGAAGACCTATCGAAATATTTAAACTCGTACGCGCCTACTTACTACATCTACGAGTAGGTTTAGGTATTTATTGAACTTTGCTAAATACTTACTAGCTTAGCTTACTACTTAAGCTGTTATCCCAAGCAGCTCGATAGGATTTATTTAAGTCCAACATATCGCCTGTGATTTATAAAAGACAAAGTGTAAGACCCTACCCCAATTTGCCATGCAGGTCGGTAACGAAGAGCTCATATCCTTAAGCGTTCGACATAAGCAGGCCGACACTCCATCAACCCTACCTAAACACCGCATATCACATGCATATCACGGAATATCACATGCATATCACGTGATATCACTAGCTATTACCAGCGGAGCCCGTCTCATACTGATATCTCCAACTAGGACACGCTCCCCACCCTTGATGGCTTTCATTTGTCATCTTCTTTCCTTTATCGCACGTTAGCTATGCATCGTTTGTCTTTCATGTTCCGTAACCTGAGTTCAGCCAGGGTAGGAATTGAGTGACTTCGTTAGTTACAAACGAATTTCAGTGATTTGACTCTATATTGCTTTCTGTTATGTAATATATATGTAGTATCTAACTTTAAACATAATAATAAATCTCTTTATTGCTGTAAAACTGTTCAAATGCTGTACAGCATCCGTCACTTTCATCTTATTTCTAAGTTAATTGTCAAAATAAATAAATTCAATATAACATTTAACAGATATTTATTTAAAACATGACATATGTTGTTGCAATACAAGTATACACAATCAGTACAAGTTATTTGGTTATATTAAACAATATGTATACAACAACTTTATATAATTAAAAATATAAAAAAGTATAGAAACAGATAAAAACTTCAAAAATGGTTAAAACTTTAAAATCTTAAAAACATAATTAAATTGTATAATCCAAATATAATAAATAAATAACAAATTAGAGCTGCAATTAATAAAAGAATGAAACTCGTCTTGTATTTTTAAATTGTGTTTTTCAATAATAAACGTGGTTAATACTTTCTCAATTTGTAAATCATAGAAAATCTTTAATTGTACTTTTTCGTACAGTTTTAATTGTATTACATATTGGATTTCCAAAAACATTTTTGTCATGGAATCAAATCATATTTTCCATACCTATACTGCGTGAGTAGGAGTAAATTCAAGAATATCTTATTCCCTTAATTAAGGTTTCTTTCATCGATTGAGGAAGCTTAACTTTCATTCAAAACGGAAGTGCTGGCGAATGTGATAGCGTAGCTACCTGATTTTGTGTCTATAATTTGTAGCAATAGAATGAAATCAAAAATGCCCTTATTAGCCGAGCGTTTGAACAAGTTTCACACATATAACCATGAATAGTTCGTAAGCGATTTTGAAACTAAGAAAACTTGGAGTTTTAACTTTTAGACTTTTGGCCCTAAAGACAAAAAATATTTTCAACCCAACTACGCTGCATGATTTATGCATCCATTGTGTTTCGACAATGTGGTATTAACTTTTAGTGGAAAATGTGCAAACTATTGTGTTTTGTATGATTTTTTCTTTAGTGCCTAGGAGTGAGACCGAATTCCTCATCTATCCTACATCTCCTGGATGCATTCATTTAACAAAAACTCTCACAGACGTCCTATGGAATCAATTTTAAATAAAAATTTATTTAGCGAGTATTTGCAGCCAAGAGTCCAAATAATGAATTGGATTCTAGCTGATCAAAGGAGCCTTTCGAATAAGGTGAATTGACAGCTCATCGGACAACAATTTCGTTATCTATTCTACCTCAATACACATAAAGTAGCTATGGTGGAAAGGGTTGATTCCATGTGAATTTTGAGTGAGGTAAACTCCAATTCACCTTCCTCGCGGTGCAGCGTCTGGAGTATGACGTTGTTACACACTTGACTCTTCCACGTCTGAAGAGTCTTCAGAATCGTCTGTAGATATCTACAAAAAGGCGGCAACTAAGAAGCACAAAATGAACTCGTTACACCGTTTCGAAATCATAGAACCCTAGACCATAAGCTATAGTGTAAATTTATCATTGTCTCACCAGGTACACTATTGAGTACCCTCAATTTTCAGGAGTCAAGTCTGTAACAGCGTCAGATTCCAGACGCTGCACTAAAAGGAAGGTAAATTGGAGCTTAACTCAACTACCTAGTTTTTCTCCAAAAAAGCACAACATTTATAAACTTGTATTGTACTGATTATACAAGCAGTTGTTACACATCAATGTAAGAGATGCTTAATACACTGTTTAGTGCATTAAATTACAAATGTATTATTCAAAATGTTGAACTACTTAACTAAAAGTCTAATGACAAGGATAAAATAATAAATACGAGGAAACAGGTGTACAGACAATTATTTTCCGTTTATCTTTTGTGGCTGAACTGAAGTATTGTTGCGATAACTTACGGTTCCCACAGGGTTACGAGTGTAAAGTCAAGGTAGCCTAGAGGTGTGATCGCGTACGCTTAGGTTAGGGCTCATAACTTAAGGTCTGCTGCTGACTCGATAGTTAGACGAGTTATATTTAAACCAGTTTAGTGTTTTGTTGGCGCGCTACACTCTCGTAAAGCCGTGTACCCGCGTTCCACGAGCGTATTAGGCCTCATTGCCGCTGATTTAGTTATACTTTGTAATCGCCAGCTTCGCCCTCTCGCACAGCGGCGAGACGCTTTCAAGTCTCTCAGCCCCGGGAAACTACTACGTACCTTCAGCGACGTAACTAGGGGGGGGCACGCGGGGCATGTGCCCCGGGCGCAAGTTGTTGGGGGGGCGCCAACACGGCCACAGATTTTTCTAATAAAAATTGTTGAAAATATTTTTTAATGCGAGGTGTGTTGCAAAAGAAAATCATTATATTTATTATTTTTATTTGATTTAAGTCTAAGAAAATGCAAAGTGAAATGATGAATGCTATCTGACTATTTACGAATCATGTTTACGGTCTGCATGAACTTGTACAGAACGAGTATGGGCACACTGTGTTATCTGTGGAATGACTCACTAGGACGGCGCGGCGTCAGACACTTCCTTCCCCTCCCGGCAGGCTCCCACCCGCAGCTCCCCCATCCCTCTCACCGCACCACACATGCCACATTGCCACAAACACAACACATCGATGCTCGCTGGCCTGACCTTGACTAACAGACTAACTGCGTATGTTGTGCAGTTGTGCACTACTATTGTTGACAATAGTTCATACTTCTACTTCATTATATACATCATCAGTGGTTCGGTTCACGTAAAGTGGTTGCGGAGCTGTTTCTTTGAGTGTTACTAGCAATATTATTTTCGTGTTTGTGAATATTAGTCATGTCGAAAAAAACTGTCTGGTGCGGAAAATCGCAAAAGAGCTAAAGAGAGAAAAAAAGAAGCACATCAATCCTCGTCTCTTCTATCATCATGGCTAAATGAAACAAACAGTAAAGGTAGGTAAGATAGATATACAGTACTTTTGTTACTTTGTATTTATTAACTAATACAGATTAATGATTAACTTATTGAAACCTTAAAAATATATCATAATTAACTTTTCTGTAACTGTAGCAGCGTACTATTGATATGAATCTGTGTTTAAAAAATATATAATTGAACACAGGGTTTAAGCTTTCTTCTTCTTAAGCTATTTCTTAGAAACGCTAACAAGCAGCAAATCTAGTCATCGTCACACTTGAAGACGACATTTCGCTTTAACCAAGAACTAAGAACGTCATAATTTATTTAAAAAAAATAGTATAGTAGGAGATGCTTTGTCGGCAGTATTGTTTAATTTAGCGTTAAACTATGCTTTTAGATAAATACGGCACAATTTAAACAGCTAAGTTCTACCACAAATTGACAAATATACCAATAATATTATTTTATCGAATGAAGGTAACTCGAATTTTTTATTTTTTCAGATGAAATCAGCTGTAGTACAAGTACGACTTTTGAAGATGGAGGGTCATCAGCTGATGCAGTCCAAGACGTGTTTTCAACTAATGCTAATCTTGGTACGGAAAATCTTCAGCTGGAAGAACTTCCAGTTGTACCAACGGTCACCCAGGATGACGTCGAGGGTGAAGAGATCGAGATGTTTCAACCGGAGCAAAAGTATAATAATGGTACGTCTACGAGTTTGACAACTGATCCAACCCATGGTGAGTCTACTAAATCTATTGATCTAAAAGATCCGGGGAAGTGGCCTAATACCATTTCGGATGCAGACAGATGTTTTCTCGTATCGAGATTATTGAATGAAGGGAAAATAGAACCTGATCTTAACAATACTTTAAGAGATGGGAGACAGTTGACTAAAGAGTGGTTTACAAAAATTATGCCTAATGGCTTAAAAGTACATCGAACATGGCTAGTCTATAGCAAATCAAACAATTCCTTGTATTGTATCCCATGCAAACTTTTTTCGCACACTGAACATCAACATCCACATAAGATTTCTGCTTTAGCCAAAGATGAAGGGTTCACTCAGTGGAAGAAATTGAGTGAACGGATTCCTGAGCATGAGAACTCCTTAAATCACAAACAGTGCTTTTGTGCTTGGAAAAATTTAGAATCTAGTTTAAGTAAACGTTCTGGCATTGACAAAGAACTACAAGACATGATTGCACTTGAAGAGGCACACTGGAAGGGTGTTTTGTATGCTATCATTGATGTAATCTTACACCTAGCAAAAGATGGCAGCCCATTACGAGGCTCCAATGAAAACCTGGATTTCAGTGACCCTAGATGCGGTAGGTTTTTGAACACTATTGAACTAGTATCTCATTACCATGCACCTCTGAAAGAGCACATTCTTCGCCATAAAAAAGGCCAAGTCAGTTACTTTTCGCCGCTCATCCAGAATGAATTTTTAGACATTATTGCAGGAAAAGTCAGAGAAAAACATATTTTGTGACATCAAGGCTTCAAAATACTTTTCAATTATGTTTTGACTGTACTCCCGACGTAAGTCATTTGGAGCAAATGTCTCAAGTCCTTCGTTATGTGAAAATCACCGAACAGGGTCCGGAGGTAGTGGAGAGTTTTATTGATTTTGTAAAAGTTGGTGAAAAAACTGGATTGGGTTCTTTCGCAAGAAATTTCAGAGAAAATCAAAAAAGATGGCTTAGATTTGAAGAACTGCCGGGGCCAGTGCTATGACAATGGTCGAAATATGGCTGGCAAATACAAAGGCGTCCAATCTAGGATTCTTGCCGAAAACAACCTGGCTTATTTTGTGCCTTGCGCGGCTCATTCCTTAAATTTAGTAGGTGCAAATGCTGCTAGTATGTCAGGGGAGGTACAGTCATACTTTGGAACTCTTAACTGCTTGTACAATTTTTTTGCTTCCTCGACCAATAGATGGGAGGTTTTATTAAAACATGTCCCTCTATCTCTAAAACTACAAAGTAACACCAGATGGTCGACTAAGAGGGAAGCTGTACAAGTTATATACAAGCATCTAGGTAAAATTATAAATGCTTTAAATGACCTCAGAACCAGCCTAACTACCTCAGATGAAACAAAAACTGAAGCAGCTAATCTTTTGAAAAATGTCAAGCAGTTTGAGTTTATAGTTCTCTCCTGTTTTTGGTACAAGCAATTGACCCGCATTGACATTGTGAACAAGCTCCTACAAGTGGAGAATATCACCATACATAGATCGGCCAAACACATCAGTCGATTGATCTCTGAACTAGACTCGGAAAGGGCAAACTATTCAAACGCTGCAATGAAAGAAGCCAAAGAAATGGCAACAAATCTTGGCCTTGATCCTCATTTCAAAGTAGTTCGAAAGAGAAGAAAAAAAAGCGCATGTTTGATGAGAATGCCGAAGATGAAGCACCTGAATTCTCAGAAGAGAGAAGAAATTTTCAACAGCAGCTATTAGAAATCGTCGATCGCATTCTTTGTGAACTCAGAGAGAGAAAAGATTCAACTCTATTCAAAACATAAATCATTTGTTTGGTTTTCTCAACGGAGCTAGCTTTGGAACAATGAGTGGGGATGACCTAAAGGCTAAAGCAATTGAATTAGCCTCCAAATATAAAGAAGACTTGGACAAAGACGAATTGGCAACTGAAGTGGAAAGTTTCAAATACCATGGTTTGGATTTAGTACCAAATATCCAAACAGCCAATTCGATTGATCTTCTGAAATTTTTGTGTGTGAACAAAATGGAGGATGTATATCCAAACATAATGACTGCCTTACGGATCTTCTTGACAATTCCGGTTTCAGTGGCTTCGAATGAAAGAAGTTTTTAGTAAACTTAAAATAATAAAAAATTATTTACGGAATTTGACAGGGCAACAGAGGCTGACAAACCTAGGGATTATTTCCATTGAGCACCAGGTAGCCTCAAAAACTAATGCTTCAGTGAGATTGTCAGTACATTTGCTGCAAGAAAAAGCCCGAAAAGTTAAATTCTAAGAACAATTAAATGTTTAAATCAATATTTTACATAATTTTACTATCATAAGTGTTTTAGTATAAATGGTGTTGTTTTGAAATAAACTATTTGTTTTTGAAAATACGTATTCTATTATTTACCAAATATATTTAGGCCTATATACTTTGAACTTGAGGTTGAGTATTTTAAGATCAAGATTCAAGATAGTATTAATGTAGCGTACCCGGTACCGATGGACACACCACACTTTTTAAGAGGAGTTATAAGGAATTAGTTTCAGTTCAATTGGTGGGGGGGAGGGGCGCCAAAATAGGTGTTTGCCCCGGGTGCTGAATAACCTAGTTACGTCGCTGCGTACCTTCTCTTGCGTCGGACATTGAGAACGTCTTCGAGAGGTTGTCGGGAACTACAAGAGAGGACGCTTCCACACGAAGGAATCTATATCAGTTAGTCGTGATTACTTTATTCTCTCTTTCTTAATACTTTATACTTTGTATGTATTAAATAAAGCTCGAGAATTTCTGACTGAGTCATACCTTCCAGTTGAACGTACCACTGGGTACAGCAAAAACCGATGTGTCACTTAAATCTGGGCAACCTCATGGATGTCCAGGAGGGGCATATCACTAACTGCAAATGTCGAAATTCTGTGGTGCAAGGGTAATTCGATAGGTCAAGTCTACTGCAGGAGGTGTCTGTTAGAGTTGGTGGGGTCCTCACTAAGTATCAGAGGTTCTTGCTAGCCTCAACAAGGCTGTGCCACCCCCTGCCTGCTTTGACTGGAGGGGCTGGTTCAGAGCTAGCCTTCTCTTCTTCCGGGGGAACATGACTTTGAGATTAGTTCCCTAATTCCTCATGGATCTCGACAGGAGGTGACCCCTACCCCCTAACTGTACCCATCCTGAATATCCTGTCCAGTTCCTTATAGGGCTAAATGGAATTCTTCTTGTCCTAAGAGAACGAAAAAAGGTCTCGAATAAAGCACCAGTTACATCATTACTGCAAGCAAAGCATAAATGATTATTTAATAACGCGCAAACACGAAATTCCCATACCGATATACCCAGATATCCAGGATAGTAAACTGAAACGCTAACCACTTAGCTACCAATAACGTTCAATACTTTGTTTTATGTGAATGTAAAGTAAAGTAGTCTTATTTTACCAGGCGAAGTTAAGGCTAAGAAGCCCTCTCTAAACACTTAACCCGGGGACCAACGGCTTAGAGGTGACTTCTGAACCACCACCAATAGCCGGGCAGACAGGCTGCTTGCAAGGCAAGGACAGGACACTCAGCGGTCACCCATCCAAGCAGCAGCTCAACGTTGCTTGATCCTGTTATCCTGCGATAACCGTTGTACTCGCTACATCACGCCATTGGCAAATGTATTGTAATGTATTGCTCTTTGTGAACGCATACTGTCCCTGTTGAAATTATATTTTGATGGATTCATAATCTATCTGTATGTTATGAAAATTTTATTTTATTTGTTAAAAACTTTAGTGGTAAGTAAAAAGCAATGAAAGGTACACTATGATTAGTGATTCCTGTGTTTTTCTTAACGGTTTATGAAGTAATCACGAATTTTCGGACGTTTGCCATCGTACAGTGATACAAGGGATCTCACCGCTTCCTTTACATTAGTGCTTTTTAATTTATTTCTTAACATTAATTGTTTTATTCCTTTTCCATTACCAAGGACTCAGTAAGGCTTCCTTAAAATCGAGTCGTAGTTGGTCCGTTTGTAATAACTTTTGATAGCAAAGTATTAGACACTAGATAGGCTACTTGATTTATAGGTTTCTCTTTTTATAAGGAAAAACTTGAAGGTTAAAAGGAAAAAGTGTGGTCCATTTGTCTGTTTGCCTGTCTGTAGGATCTCTTACGTCACGTCAGGTCTTTCGATACACTATTGCATTGGTGTATTTCTTTCATTTTTATGGTTCATAACTAAAATACGAATTAAGAAACTTAAACATTTTTTTCTATACATTTTTCATGACAATGTCAGTTCATTACCCTCTTGGCTACGTGGTTTAAAAAAATATAAGGAAAGATTACGTTTTCACGGGTTTATCTATCTTGTTGACTCTCAGCCTACAACTCAGAAGATTGGGGAAAGTTTCCTTCTCTTGCTCTGCCCATAAGTCTGTCCATCCGCAAGATAGGCAAAGAAAATTGACCTGAAATTTTGCATGAAACCACTTCTACATAGGCAAGACCGATTTTGGTGATGATGCATGCTCCTCCTTGGGGTGTCCTCAATTCTATTCTTATCAAGCCTATTGAGCGACACATTATCTGACCTACACCTAGTCTTGTTTTATTTTTGCATACTGCAAATAAACCGTCCACTACCGAATATTCCTTTCAAAGAGATATAATTTTTGTGATTTCAATACTGGAAGGATAAATACACTTGTATTGATGTAGTACTGTTCAGTAAGTCCACTGTCACTCCCTCATATCTAACATGCGCTAGACGTCCAGTGCCCTCTAACTGGCTACTTTATGCCTCTATTGTATCCGTTGTCCGGGCATGACAGAATCTTTAAATACGTAGAGTATACGGGTTATATGTCAAGGCAAAGAGAAAAACATTGCGCCTTAAATGTCAAAACTTAATAATGTTTAACTCCCGAGATTGTTGAACACATGGGCTACGGAACTCGTAAATTGTTAGAAGCTTAGAATCCTTCGTGTTGAAATTTTACGAGATCTTCTGCCTTAACTAGTGTTCTTCATATTTACTCCTTCCTTTTTTTATTTACTTGTAACCATACTATAGTGAATTCCTTTTTTAAGAAGAGACATTTCTTCTTTTAATACTTATTCTGACCGTTCCATGGGCCACTGGTTTGTGCGAAGATTTTATCAAACAGAATAAGAAGGAGAGTCGATTGTCGATTTAAAACAACGAACAAAAATTATTTTAAGTATGCAGACAGATATTTTTCATGAAAAGTTAGATTTATCCACATACGGTTATTTCAGTTATATAAATCCTTTAACAAAAATTGTTGTTTTCGAATGACTGTACTTTGTTTTTTGATTCGAAAGTCTCATCTAGTTATGTTGAAAACCGTGCATATTGGTGCATTCGCTTTCAAGAAGTACTCATGCAACACTGAAATCTTGCTGATCATAAGTTAACGTGGATTAATTACTGAACGTAATTCAGTGTGTATTATTAATGAAATAATAGATAGATTATAAACATGTGGGAACTTTAAAAATAATTTGTTGACAATTCCCCCCACAAACGGCCGAGTTATGGCGAGGACGACCTCCTGAGTGCATTCAAGGCGCGAGAGAGCTGTCATCAGACAGACGATTTCACTTTTTCTCCTTCTATATCCGTCAAGTCGGCGAGGGAAAAAAGTCACACTTTAGTACATTAATTTGGGGAGTTCTTCTCACGGTGTAAAAAGCGTGGGCGCAGCCTACCGTGAAATTCACGACTCGAGTCCTCAATAAAAGGCGGGTGCGTAAACCTTAGTCGTATCTATCCCGGACAATAAACATCCTTGTTAATGTGTTCCTGATGGCGACTCGGAGAGTTTCTTCAGCGAGTCTCCGGTGCCCGCGAGCCCGAGGTAACTCGCGCAATAATGGAGGATTGCCGCTTCACGTTCCGATGAGCGCAGTAAGTAAAGTCATAATGTTCAAAACAAACGCGCGATTGTCTGGAGTTAAGTGCGGGGCAAGAAACGGGCTCGGAGAAGAAACGGTGGTTAGCCAAAACGGCAAAAACCTCGGAAAGTGAACGCCGTATTTTTCAATTGCAAATAAAAACAGACTCAAAAGGTCCGGCGTTATTATTTCGTAGTAAACAACAATAAAAGGCAAACATTGTAATAAAAATGTCATTAAATAAATAGGTGGAGGAGAGCGGAGTGGCTGGAGGCACCGGGGGCAGTAACAGCATTGTGGTCGGTAATAAGATGTAATAATTTAACGTGTTAAATGTACAATCATCGCACGAGTCGGTAACGAGGTAATGACGGGTTCGAGCGCGGGCGCGGGACGCGAGTACCTCGGCGCTGCTGTGCCGTACACAGGCGTGCTCAACAATGGCTCGTGCAATAATGTCATAATACAAGAGTCCATACACGAGTATCTGATAGACCATCAAAACTGCGGTTGTGCGTGTTACAGCTGCAGTACTGACACTCAGCCATTGCAATAATAGGAATGCAATATATTGTCAATACAAGAGTCCATACACGACTATCTGATAGCTCATCAAAACTGTGGTTGTGCGTGTTACAGCTGCAGTACTGACACTCAGGCATTGCAATAATAGGGGTACAATATTGTTATAATACAAGAGTCCGTACACGAGTATATGATAGGTCATCAAAACTCTGGTGGTGCGTGTTACAGCTGCAGTACTGACACTCAGGCATTGCAATAATAGGGATGCAATAATGTCAATACAAGAGTATACACGAGTATATGATAGGTCATCAAAACTGTGGTGGTGCGTGTTACAGCTTCTGCAGTATTGACACTCAGGCATTCCAATACCAGGAATGAAATAATGTCATAATACACGAGTATATGACAGGTCATCAAAACTGCGGTTGTGCGTGTTACAGCTGCAGTACTGACACTCAGGCATTCCAATAATAGGAATGAAATTAATGTAGTATTACAGGATTGTATGTATGTGTATGTAACAATAAAATTACAAACTCCAAGTTGAGTTAGCGTAATCATATTTCATTGTTTTCCTGTGCTCCCTTGCTATTAATTAATTTTAGTTGCAGTTGTTTTGTCGAGGATTCATCTCCTAAATTCTTTTCATCATCTCTACTCATGGTACTTTTAGTTTCTATCCCCAAGATTTGCAGGGGATTAGATTAGATTAAATTCTCTAACTAAATGGGGAAATGTAAAGTTTATCAAAGCAATATAATAATTTTCAATCATGGTTTTTTGTGGTTATATTGTTTTATAAAAAAAAATCAATTTTAAGCCTTTAAATTACAAGAATAATAAACCCTTTACCATGGAAACCTAAATCTTTCAATTATACATTTAACTAACTATAACACATCAGAATATCATATAATTAACGAAAGAAAATCGTTATAAATAAGGTGAAGCGATGGTGGGAATGGTTGAATCAATAAGAATAACCTTATTGTGTACCTGATGATACAATTAGAACACCACTTCATCGTGATAACATTTGTTTGCAGTCTAGGTGTCTCTGATGTCGAAACGATGTAGAGAGTTCGTTTCGAGCTTCTTCGACGCGACTGTTTTGGATCTCTTCAGATGGATGTTAATTCCACTTTCCATCAGTCAAATCTGTTACAGAGTTAGAATTCAGACGAGGCACTTAATGGAAGGTGAAGTGGAGCTTAACTTAACATTCTTCTTCAATCAACCCTTCCCACCATTGCTCTACGTTATGTGTAGAAAAACTCGGGTTTTCCACCGTGGTTTAAGATCATCTCAGGAACATCGTAGTGCACTCAATTGTGTATCTGATGAGACAATAAGAACATCACTTCATCTTGATTACATTTGTTTGTAGTCAAGGTGCTCTGATGTCGAAACGGTAGAGAGTTCGTTTTGAGCTTCTGCGTCGCCCACTGCTTTGGGTCTCTTCAGTTGGATGGTAAATTCCAGATTCCAGGAGTCAAATCTGTCACAGCGTTATACTTAAGGCGCTGCACTATGTAGAAGGTGAACTGAAGTTGAACGTAAACTTTTTTATGTGCCAATTTTCAGATAAATAAAAACAAACACAAATCACTCATCCATAGCATAACAGGAGTTCCAATAATTGAGCATATGAAGTTTGTTTCACAACATGTTTTAACACTGAGTAACAAAATCTATTTATACCATTTACAAATTTTACAATTTGTTAATTTACGCTTTTGAGTAAGACGTTCCCTCTCCATTTTTATAACAAGCACTAATGCAGATAAACTACCTACCTATCTATCAAATTACAACAAAATAACAAGTCACATTATACAACAACGTCCACACTAAAGCAACAAAATCGTCTTCTTTCAACTGAATACAAAAATAAACATAACCACTTCTTACAAGAAGTATAAAACAACATCGCTGCCGATCGCTGAGTCGCATTGACCAGCTCTGAACGTCTATATACACCTCAGTACTTAAAATAAAAAAAAAAAAAGTCAAAGACCTTTAATAGATGATTTAACTTGATTATTAAATTGCCAATATACTAAAAAATACTATAAACCATTATTTACATATTCATTGAGCCAATATACTTTCCTTTACTTAAAGTTTATCAATGACGAGGGAAGGTTTGAAAGGATATAACAGGAAATTTGGACATTTGCCATTGTTACATGTTACATAACAACGTTTCGAGGATTGGGATTTATCCTCATCGTCAGGTAAGGAATAATACCTCCCCTCACAATATGAAGAGGACAGATTCCAATCCTCGAAACGTTGTGTTATACCTATAAGTAACATATAACAATGGCAAATTTTGGAAGCCTGTTCTGCTTTCGATAAACTTCGCTTCTAAACAAGAAATCGGCGTGCCCTCCGTACACTTTGCGTTGCTTTCGGTGATTATTATTTTGTCCACCCGGGTGAAAAGGGTTAATAGATATATTATATATAACGTTAAAATTAAAATTGAAATACTATTACTATTATCTTGAATGAAAAACTTTCTTAGAAACCCATCCAGATTTATAATCATGAACATAATTATTTTATATAAACAGGTTTTTTGCGTTCGAATTTATTAATATGCTTTATGGGGACGCGATAAGTGATGATCTGCTCGAGGACGAATGTTGTTCAGGACCGAGCCGCGGCTGGTCATCTTAAGTCAGACTTAACCTGGTCAAGTAGCTCCGTATATCTGTGGAGGATAAATCTGCAGCGGAATGTCCTGGTGACCATCCTTGCTCTGGGATCGACCTGGGAAAGTAACTTGTGTCTATGCGATAATTAGATGGCTCGTCACTTCAAAATGCGATATTCTTGACCCAAAAATTATAAAAATCAAGCAATATTCTATTCAAATAAGCTGATACCGTGGAATATCGAAAGACCTGGCATAACTTTTAACGAGTTACATTCACTCTGGACGTAACTCAAAGAGATTTACGTTTTTGACGTCAAAATCAATACAGTTTTTCGTTGGACAAAAAACCAAGTTCTAGTTCCTTAGGACCTTTATATGAAAAAGATGGACGAGGAAAACGACACGATCTTAAGAAAGGTCCTGGCACACTTTAAAATAATGAATAACCAATTGATTTGAATTTTTCTGATCGTATTCAATTTGATCTAGTAACATAATTCCACAATACATTTCCAATTTGTTGGTATTTATTTTCAAACTTTCTTGATTGGTTTGAAAGAACTTACTTTTCGAAATGTTAAAACGCTTTTAAGATATTTATGTGATTTACCGTAATCTTTTACGCATACTCCTCAATCTGAGGAGGTATCGATGGATTTTGGTGACCTAATTCCAAGGGGATGGCACATTTCAAACGGAAGATGTGCCATAAGACTGCGAAAAGATCGAGGAATATCTAATACATTCATTCACTCTTACTCTTGTAAAGGTAAGGTTGTTCCACTGGTATTTCCACTGGAAGGGTGATTTCAGGAAGCTTTAGTTTGTTTAAGTATATATCGAGGCCGTCCTGTAATGTCGATTTACATGCGCAATTGTTACCAGGCTCAGGCATCCACTATAGTACTAGCAAAATAGCGATTGCGCCTGTACGTACGCACCTTCACACTCACGAGCGCAGGAGTGCTGTAGCTAACCCAGCACATGCCGTGCTCCGTCCCTAGTTATTCAGCGACATCTTAGACACAAGTAAGCAATACTCTGTGACTGTTTCTGTATATTATACTGAGTAATATAGTAATATACCACAAAGGTTATGATTATTTGTAGTTATTGTAATCACATTATTTAAAAATTGGAGAATTTTTATAATCCGTTCATTTGTGGCTAATTGTATACATTTAATTCAACCCACTTGAGAAAAGATTTTTTTGATTGATTTAAAATGTTATTAACTTTTTGAGTTTTGAGTTTAAAATGTCTTGTTAATGTCAATTATCATTTTAGGAACATATAACATTTTTAGATATTCTTTTTATTTATTAAAAACTATTTTCAAATATTATTACCATATTCTTAATATTTATTATTTTAAATGTATATTTTAATTAATTTTCTTTCGTATTTTAATTAATTTTATTACGTAGTGTTGGGCATCAAGTAGGACATTTTAATTAATTATAATTACTACTGAAAATGTAACGAGTAATTAGTTGAAGATTATGAAATTAGTTCGATAGTAGTTTTCAATAATTCTTCATTCATTTGTTAGTTTATAAATAATAAACTAATGTTCACACTGTGATTGTGACCTTATATGATCGATGTAAAACAAGAAACTAATTTAACGCATACTAGTTCTTAAATTCATGGAGCGAAGCAAAAAGGCAATATGCAAGCGCACTTCTGATTCTATAACAATGTATAAAGTTTTAGCTAATACTCGTATAGCGGACATAAATTGTATACTGTCCTATCTGTAAATCCGAGTGTTTTAAAGAAAACACTTTCTTTGAATCTGCATTAGTATTTCTCTATAATGTAAATATAATTTACAAAACAGTAAACTCACTGATGAGTCGGAAAAAGTTGTTCTGGTTAATGATTATAATAAAAGAATATTCTTGTAAAAATCTTCAATTCTATTAAAATAAACAAATTATAAACTAAATTTAAAAATCCAGCTGTCAACTTTGATAACGCTGGAGGCGACGCGGCGGTGGTTCGAAGTGGGCATAATAAGTTACACTGTAAAACGTACAAGACAAGTAATTTATACCTGGGGGTCTAAGCACTTTAGATCTCTCAGTAATGAATTATTTAGTCCATTCCCTAATTCCCGTTAGTTCTTTGATTATTAATCAATTCCATTATCACAACGAGCAGGGCGCTTCTCCGCGGAGGATAAAGAACTTACCGTAGTGGACAGGTTTTCTGACCAGAAAGATTTATCTCTGATAGTATACTCGGTCAGGTGGTGGGTCGTGACACAACTTTCAGAAGTTGACTCCGGAGCACCTGTTGGTGGTGGGTCTCCCAGGCAGGTGTAGCAGCTGGGCCGGGTCACCGCACGCCGCCCCGCGGTAGTCCCACTGAACTCCGCCAAATGTGACAGTCAATTAGCCGACACGTTGTCAACATCGGGGAAGGTGGCGCATAAAATTTGTAGATGATATGATATGACTGGAGACACGTGTAAATATTGATGATAACACGACAGATCCGACCCAGCCGCGCTTCCTGTGGCGGGAACGGGTAATAAACATCCCTGTCAATTAATGTTTTGCCGCTGTTACCACAATTGCGTTTCACAATCTCGGAATATTTCCGCACAATAGGTGATTACGAACTGTGTATATACTATGTGAATGGAGAGCTTAGCTAGCTCCAGTTCACATTCCTTCTTAGTGC